>NC_092823.1:126614426-126914426 GCF_023375885.2 Dermacentor andersoni | reverse complement strand
TTCTTTCCACCAAAAAGTCAGGATCTCCAAGAGTCTTCTTTGTAACGCCGCACCTGAGTAATTGGCTGGGTTGCTCCGAAGGACGGTGCTGCCACTGAGCAGGTCGACTTGGATCAGTGAATTTTTTGAGATGTGGTACTTCTCCAACTGCACATATATTGCTCGTGGAGCAATGCCAGTATGCAAATTTAAGGGAGTATTCAAATGAAACAAGTTGAGTTCTTCAAGCTTTAGTTTGTCAGGGATTTCAGCACGGAAGCCATCACTGACTTTTTCGTAGCTTCATATCGAGGACTCATATTGTTGGTTAGGCATATTGCAACTAGAAGACGTGGTAGACTTCTGACGGTCTTTTCGGTAATTGCACCGTGGCTGACTTGAACACATGCAAGTGTTTCTGTGGTCAGGCGAAGAAACACAAAGTCATCGGTGCACCCACTTTTGGAAAGAGAGCCATCAGGCACGTCACTCAGGAAAGTTGCAGCAGTCCTTCTTGAAACAGAACAGTGCGGTTTTGACGGAGACAAGGAGGGAGACTCCTTCTTGTTCATTGCGATAGATCCTCGTATCAAACTGCTGCTCCATCAAGTCTAAGGATTTGGACTTAAGTAAATAAGGTCTATGCGATTTCGGCAGGTGGGTACCTACCAACACTACGCCGAACAATCGGACACGAGAGTTCTGTATTTCAAAGTATGCCAATGCCAACTGTGCCACAGCCACTGCAGCATAAAATAATTTTATGCTTGGTTGGCAATTAGACTCAAAATAATTCTCACTGCCTGAAAGAATGGAAGTGACCCAAAGGTGAGTAAAAGTCCGGAGAGATTGAAAGCCAGTAAGACAAAAGGAAAGCCGGAGGACAGGAAAAAACAACCGATATCCCCTTGATGGGTCACTGCATAGACGCCCTGTATGTGAAGGCGAGGTCAAAGGGATTCTTTGCATCCGCCGTGAACTTGGATGTGTCCAAAAACCGAGCATCAGCTCAACCTTCACTGTCCCTTTTTCGCCGTACATGGCTAAGCAGCACACAGTCATTCGCGATGTGGTCAATCCCACACGTGCTCGGGTCCGTGGTGTCGCAACACACCAAACGCCTGCCTACGCAGACGCCCCTGCGGGAGCCCATGTAGAGCAGGTTCCCATCGTTGTTTTCTGAACACTCGTATACAACCCAAAAAGTGAACAACTTTTGAACACTTGCAATAAATGTCCTCGCCTTCAATTTTGAAAGCTGGACACTAGGTCAGCCTTCCGCTGCAGTGTCGATATGCAACCTCTTCCCTTCACAGACTAAGCACTTGAGTGGCACCAACTGCATGTTGCATTTCGTCTACGTCCCTGGTAGCTTCAGACTTCCCCTAACAAGAAGACACTTGATAGTGTCCAATCTTTCACTCTCCATTCACTGTGTATACCCTACACCGTTTTTTCAAGCGTGCCATCTAATTCTCATAAAGGATGCCTGGTAATTAGAAGAATTATTATAGTCTTGCAGCTCACCTTCATTCGTTGACGTCGATGAGAACAGCCAATTGAGGCCACTGAAGACCCTCGTCACAAAGGCCCTTACCGCACGCCGCTTCTTGTGGCGATGCATTCGCTTGGTCCAAAATACGATGTGCCCGGCAGCCACAGATTAGGCCTAACTTCTGCTCCAAGAGGCAGGTAGTCGGGCTCGGATATCCCAGGTTCGGATATGAGCAGTCAAATCTGCATCAATTCTCAAAGGGGAACGTTTCTCCGGAAGTTCCTGTGGACAGGTTGTCATCCTGTGAAATTGGGTTGTCGGCAGCATACATAGAGGAATGACTGATTTAACAGCTACCAATCTCTCACTTTCCATTCACTTTGTATGCCCTGTCCCGTTTCGTCCAGCGTGCCATTTAATTCTCGTAAAGGATGCCTCGTTAATCAGCAGAAGAATAAATTAAATTGTCTTGCAGCTCACCTTCATTCGTTGACGTCGATGAGAGCAGCCAATTGAGCCCACTGAAGACCCTCGTCACAAAGGCCCTTACTGCAACGCCGCTTTTCGTGGCGATGTATTTGCTTGGCCCAAAAGACGATAACAGCTTAGGCCGAACTGCTGCTCAAAGAGACGGGTAGTCGGCCTCGCAAATCCCAGGTTCGGACATGAGCGGTCAAATCTGCATCAATTCTCAAAAAGAAAAACCTTTCCGGAGGTTCTTGTGGTCAGGTTGTCGTCCTTTGAGATAGGATTGTCAGCAACATACTTTGAGGAATGACGGATGTTGCAGAACTCTCAGCACTGTCAGCAAGAAAAAATGTGCTTGGTCAAAATCATTCAGATGTCAAGTTCACTTTGTTACGGTATACATCTTCCGACCAGCACTCCGACCCCTCCAGGCGGTAAAGTTGTTCCAGAGTTCGTTGTGCTTTTTCTCTATATGACCCTGTCACGAGACATCAGAATGCGGTTGTTACGGCAAAGGAATGGTCCTTCAATTACGTCCAGGTTCCACAAAGGCCTTGTACTATTTTCATCCACAAGAAGCCGGACAGAACCAGACGTGTTATAAACCAAGTGACCCGATCACGGCTACAAAACATACTTCTGCACCACCTGTTTCATAGCTTCCCCGCACTTGGTATTTGTTATACTTGTACACACTGCAGCCACCTGCCTAAAGTAGACAGCATTCACGCATCAAGAGAATTACAGGCAAAGAACTAGCGCAAACAGCAAGCAAGCAATTAGGGAACTCCGAGGAGCACAGTTGCTGTTAGCACCAGGACAACAGTAGTGAATTAAGAAAGATCAATGCTAGGTGCAAGCAGGAGGCAAACACATATCAAAGAACAAAGAGAAGGCAAGATGCAGGTGACTGAGCACCATCACATATATAGGAAGAGGGAGAAAGATGGTGAAAGTACTGATGGCAAGGCACTTATAGGCAGGCAAGAAACTAGTGGCTGGCCAGAGAAAAGCACCCAACAGCATCTAGGCAACGACAGGCGGCACGCTTGGCGGCAAACAGCAAGCAAGCAGCTAGGAAGCAGGGAGTAGCTTACTAGCGGCATGGCACCGAGAGCAGCAAGCGTGCAACGGCATGCCTCACACTAGATGCAAGCAGGCGGAAGGAAGAGAAAGATCATGCAATTACAGGCAGGCAAGAAACTAGTGGCTGGCCAGAGAAAAGCACCCAACAGCATCTAGGCAACGACAGGCGGCACGCTTGGCGGCAAACAGCAAGCAAGCAGCTAGGAAGCAGGGAGTAGCTTACTAGCGGCATGGCACCGAGAGCAGCAAGCGTGCAACGGCATGCCTTACACTAGATGCAAGCAGGCGGAAGGAAGAGAAAGCATGATGCAATTACAGGCAGGCAAGAAACTAGTGGCTGGCCAGAGAAAAGCACCCAACAGCATCTAGGCAACGACAGGCGGCACGCTTGGCGGCAAACAGCAAGCAAGCAGCTAGGAAGCAGGGAGTAGCTTACTAGCGGCATGGCACCGAGAGCAGCAAGCGTGCAACGGCATGCCTTACACTAGATGCAAGCAGGCGGAAGGAAGAGAAAGCATGATGCATGTTAGTGTTTAATCACAATGCAATAGAAAGTGGCTCAAAGTTGGTGGAAGCACCAGTAGGAAGCTAGTTGCACGCAGGCAAGGAATGACAGCATTTCAGAAGCATGCTGAATGCATTGATCTACAGGGCGACAGGCAGCGAGCTAGTGGGGGGGGGAGTTAGCGGTCCTGTAATCTCTGCGTCTTGATTCCTTGTTTTGAAAAAAGCGCAAGTCCACTTGGCGATACCATTAATGGTGCGCTTGACCAATATCTGGTTCCTTCAAACAGTCAGGTTCTTTCCACCAAAAAGTCACGATCTCCAAGAGTCTTCTTTGTAACGCCGCACCTGAGTAATTGGCTGGGTTGCTCCGAAGGACGGTGCTGCCACTGAGCAGGTCGACTTGGATCAGTCAATTTTTCGAGGTGTGGTACTTCTCCAACTGCACATATATTGCTCGTGGAGCAATGCCAGTATGCCAATTTAAGGGAGTATTCAAATGAAACAAGTTGAGTTCTTCAAGCTTTAGTTTGTCAGGGATTTCAGCACGGAAGCCATCACTGACTTTTTCGTAGCTTCATATCGAGGACTCATATTGTTGGTTAGGCATTTTGCAACTAGAAGACCTGGTAGACTTCTGACGGTCTTTTCGGTAATTGCACCGTGGCTGACTTGAACACATGCAAGTGTTTCTGTGGTCAGGCGAAGAAACACAAAGTCGTCGGTGCACCCACTTTTGGAAAGAGAGCCATCAGGCACGTCACTCAGGAAAGTTGCAGCTGTCCTTCTTGAAACAGAACAGTGCGGTTTTGACGGAGACAAGGAGGGAGACTCCTTGTTCATTGCGATAGATCCTCGTATCAAACTGCTGCTCCATCAAGTCTAAGGATTTGGACTTAAGTAAATAAGGTCTATGCGATTTCGGCAGGTGGGTACCTACCAACACTACGCCGAACAATCGGACACGAGATTTCTGTATTTCAAAGTATGCCAATGCCAACTGTGCCACAGCCACTGCAGCATAAAATAATTTTATGCTTGGTTGGCAATTAGACTCAAAATAATTCTCACTGCCTGAAAGAATGGAAGTGACCCAAAGGTGAGTAAAAGTCCGGAGAGATTGAAAGCCAGTAAGACAAAAGGAAAGCCGGAGGACAGGAAAAAACAACCGATATCCCCTTGATGGGTCACTGCAGAGACGCCCTGTATGTGAAGGCGAGGTCAAAGGGATTCTTTGCATCCGCCGTGAACTTGGATGTGTCCAAAAACCGAGCATCGGCTCAACCTTCACTGTCCCTTTTTCGCCGTACATGGCTAAGCAGCACACAGTCATTCGCGATGTGGTCAATCCCACACGTGCTCGGGTCCGTGGTGTCGCAACACACCAAACGCCTGCCTACGCAGACGCCCCTGCGGGAGCCCATGTAGAGCAGGTTCCCATCGTTGTTTTCCGAACACTCGTATACAACCCAAAAAGTGAACAACTTTTGAACACTTGCAATAAATGTCCTAGCCTTCAATTTTGAAAGCTGGACACTAGGTCAGCCTTCCGCTGCAGTGTCGATATGCAACCTCTTCCCTTCACAGACTAAGCACTTGAGTGGCACCAACTGCATGTTGCATTTCGTCTACGTCCCTGGTAGCTTCAGACTTCCCCTAACAAGAAGACACTTGATAGTGTCCAATCTTTCACTCTCCATTCACTGTGTATACCCTACACCGTTTTTTCAAGCGTGCCATCTAATTCTCATAAAGGATGCCTGGTAATTAGAAGAATTATTATAGTCTTGCAGCTCACCTTCATTCGTTGACGTCGATGAGAACAGCCAATTGAGGCCACTGAAGACCCTCGTCACAAAGGCCCTTACCGCACGCCGCTTCTTGTGGCGATGCATTCGCTTGGTCCAAAATACGATGTGCCCGGCAGCCACAGATTAGGCCTAACTTCTGCTCCAAGAGGCAGGTAGTCGGGCTCGGATATCCCAGGTTCGGATATGAGCAGTCAAATCTGCATCAATTCTCAAAGGGGAACGTTTCTCCGGAAGTTCCTGTGGACAGGTTGTCATCCTGTGAAATTGGGTTGTCGGCAGCATACATAGAGGAATGACTGATTTAACAGCTACCAATCTCTCACTTTCCATTCACTTTGTATGCCCTGTCCCGTTTCGTCCAGCGTGCCATCTAATTCTCGTAAAGGATGCCTCGTTAATCAGCAGAAGAATAAATTAAATTGTCTTGCAGCTCACCTTCATTCGTTGACGTCGATGAGAGCAGCCAATTGAGCCCACTGAAGACCCTCGTCACAAAGGCCCTTACTGCAACGCCGCTTTTCGTGGCGATGTATTTGCTTGGCCCAAAAGACGATAACAGCTTAGGCCGAACTGCTGCTCAAAGAGACGGGTAGTCGGCCTCGCAAATCCCAGGTTCGGACATGAGCGGTCAAATCTGCATCAATTCTCAAAAAGAAAAACCTTTCCGGAGGTTCTTGTGGTCAGGTTGTCGTCCTTTGAGATTGGATTGTCAGCAACATACTTTGAGGAATGACGGATGTTGCAGAACTCTCAGCACTGTCAGCAAGAAAAAATGTGCTTGGTCAAAATCATTCAGATGTCAAGTTCACTTTGTTACGGTATACATCTTCCGACCAGCACTCTGGGCACTCTGACCCCTCCAGGCGGTAAAGTTGTTCCAGAGTTCGTTGTGCTTTTTCTCTATATGACCTTGTCACGAGACATCAGAATGCGGTTGCTACGGCAAAGGAATGGTCCTTCAATTACGTCCAGGTTCCACAAAGGCCTTGTACTATTTTCATCCACAAGAAGCCGGACAGAACCAGACGTGTTATAAACCAAGTGACCCGATCACGGCTACAAAACATACTTCTGCACCACCTGTTTCATAGCTTCCCCGCACTTGGTATTTGTTATACTTGTACACACTGCAGCCACCTGCCTAAAGTAGACAGCATTCACGCATCAAGAGAATTACAGGCAAAGAACTAGCGCAAACAGCAAGCAAGCAATTAGGGAACTCCGAGGAGCACAGTTGCTGTTAGCACCAGGACAACAGTAGTGAATTAAGAAAGATCAATGCTAGGTGCAAGCAGGAGGCAAACACATATCAAAGAACAAAGAGAAGGCAAGATGCAGGTGACTGAGCACCATCACATATATAGGAAGAGGGAGAAAGATGGTGAAAGCACTGATGGCAAGACACTTATAGGCAGGCAAGAAATTAGTGGCTGGCCAGAGAAAAGCACCCAACAGCATCTAGGCAAAGACAGGCGGCACGCTTGGCGGCAAACAGCAAGCAAGCAGCTAGGAAGCAGGGAGTAGCTTACTAGCGGCATGGCACCGAGAGCAGCAAGCGTGCAACGGCATGCCTTACACTAGATGCAAGCAGGCGGAAGGAAGAGAAAGCATGATGCAATTACAGGCAGGCAAGAAACTAGTGGCTGGCCAGAGAAAAGCACCCAACAGCATCTAGGCAACGACAGGCGGCACGCTTGGCGGCAAACAGCAAGCAAGCAGCTAGGAAGCAGGGAGTAGCTTACTAGCGGCATGGCACCGAGAGCAGCAAGCGTGCAACGGCATGCCTTACACTAGATGCAAGCAGGCGGAAGGAAGAGAAAGCATGATGCAATTACAGGCAGGCAAGAAACTAGTGGCTGGCCAGAGAAAAGCACCCAACAGCATCTAGGCAACGACAGGCGGCACGCTTGGCGGCAAACAGCAAGCAAGCAGCTAGGAAGCAGGGAGTAGCTTACTAGCGGCATGGCACCGAGAGCAGCAAGCGTGCAACGGCATGCCTTACACTAGATGCAAGCAGGCGGAAGGAAGAGAAAGCATGATGCAATTACAGGCAGGCAAGAAACTAGCGGCATGGCACCGAGAGCAGCAAGCGTGCAACGGCATGCCTTACACTAGATGCAAGCAGGCGGAAGGAAGAGAAAGCATGATGCAATTACAGGCAGGCAAGAAACTAGTGGCTGGCCAGAGAAAAGCACCCAACAGCATCTAGGCAACGACAGGCGGCACGCTTGGCGGCAAACAGCAAGCAAGCAGCTAGGAAGCAGAGAGTAGCTTACTAGCGGCATAGCACCAAGAGAGCAGCAAGCGTGCAACGGCATGCCTTACACTAGATGCAAGCAGGCGGAAGGAAGCATGATGCATGTTAGTGTTTAATCACAATGCAATAGAAAGTGGCTCAAAGTTGGTGGAAGCACCAGTAGGAAGCTAGTTGCACGCAGGCAAGGAATGACAGCATTTCAGAAGCATGCTGAATGCATTGATCTACAGGGCGACAGGCAGCGAGCTAGTGGGGGGGGGGGAGTTAGCGGTCCTGTAATCTCTGCGTCTTGATTCCTTGTTTTGAAAAAAGCGCAAGTCCACTTGGCGATACCATTAATGGTGCGCTTGACCAATATCTGGTTCCTTCAAACAGTCAGGTTCTTTCCACCAAAAAGTCACGATCTCCAAGAGTCTTCTTTGTAACGCCGCACCTGAGTAATTGGCTGGGTTGCTCCGAAGGACGGTGCTGCCACTGAGCAGGTCGACTTGGATCAGTCAATTTTTCGAGGTGTGGTACTTCTCCAACTGCACATATATTGCTCGTGGAGCAATGCCAGTATGCCAATTTAAGGGAGTATTCAAATGAAACAAGTTGAGTTCTTCAAGCTTTAGTTTGTCAGGGATTTCAGCACGGAAGCCATCACTGACTTTTTCGTAGCTTCATATCGAGGACTCATATTGTTGGTTAGGCATTTTGCAACTAGAAGACCTGGTAGACTTCTGACGGTCTTTTCGGTAATTGCACCGTGGCTGACTTGAACACATGCAAGTGTTTCTGTGGTCAGGCGAAGAAACACAAAGTCGTCGGTGCACCCACTTTTGGAAAGAGAGCCATCAGGCACGTCACTCAGGAAAGTTGCAGCTGTCCTTCTTGAAACAGAACAGTGCGGTTTTGACGGAGACAAGGAGGGAGACTCCTTGTTCATTGCGATAGATCCTCGTATCAAACTGCTGCTCCATCAAGTCTAAGGATTTGGACTTAAGTAAATAAGGTCTATGCGATTTCGGCAGGTGGGTACCTACCAACACTACGCCGAACAATCGGACACGAGATTTCTGTATTTCAAAGTATGCCAATGCCAACTGTGCCACAGCCACTGCAGCATAAAATAATTTTATGATTGGTTGGCAATTAGACTCAAAATAATTCTCACTGCCTGAAAGAATGGAAGTGACCCAAAGGTGAGTAAAAGTCCGGAGAGATTGAAAGCCAGTAAGACAAAAGGAAAGCCGGAGGACAGGAAAAAACAACCGATATCCCCTTGATGGGTCACTGCAGAGACGCCCTGTATGTGAAGGCGAGGTCAAAGGGATTCTTTGCATCCGCCGTGAACTTGGATGTGTCCAAAAACCGAGCATCAGCTCAACCTTCACTGTCCCTTTTTCGCCGTACATGGCTAAGCAGCACACAGTCATTCGCGATGTGGTCAATCCCACACGTGCTCGGGTCCGTGGTGTCGCAACACACCAAACGCCTGCCTACGCAGACGCCCCTGCGGGAGCCCATGTAGGGCAGGTTCCCATCGTTGTTTTCGGAACACTCGTATACAACCCAAAAAGTGAACAACTTTTGAACACTTGCAATAAATGTCCTCGCCTTCAATTTTGAAAGCTGGACACTAGGTCAGCCTTCCGCTGCAGTGTCGATATGCAACCTCTTCCCTTCACAGACTAAGCACTTGAGTGGCACCAACTGCATGTTGCATTTCGTCTACGTCCCTGGTAGCTTCAGACTTCCCCTAACAAGAAGACACTTGATAGTGTCCAATCTTTCACTCTCCATTCACTGTGTATACCCTATACCGTTTTTTCAAGCGTGCCATCTAATTCTCATAAAGGATGCCTGGTAATTAGAAGAATTATTATAGTCTTGCAGCTCACCTTCATTCGTTGACGTCGATGAGAACAGCCAATTGAGGCCACTGAAGACCCTCGTCACAAAGGCCCTTACCGCACGCCGCTTCTTGTGGCGATGCATTCGCTTGGTCCAAAAGACGATGTGCCCGGCAGCCACAGATTAGGCCTAACTTCTGCTCCAAGAGGCAGGTAGTCGGGCTCGGATATCCCAGGTTCGGACATGAGCAGTCAAATCTGCATCAATTCTCAAAGGGGAACGTTTCTCCGGAAGTTCCTGTGGACAGGTTGTCATCCTGTGAAATTGGGTTGTCGGCAGCATACATAGAGGAATGACTGATTTAACAGCTACCAATCTCTCACTTTCCATTCACTTTGTATGCCCTGTCCCGTTTCGTCCAGCGTGCCATCTAATTCTCGTAAAGGATGCCTCGTTAATCAGCAGAAGAATAAATTAAATTGTCTTGCAGCTCACCTTCATTCGTTGACGTCGATGAGAGCAGCCAATTGAGCCCACTGAAGACCCTCGTCACAAAGGCCCTTACTGCAACGCCGCTTTTCGTGGCGATGTATTTGCTTGGCCCAAAAGACGATAACAGCTTAGGCCGAACTGCTGCTCAAAGAGACGGGTAGTCGGCCTCGCAAATCCCAGGTTCGGACATGAGCGGTCAAATCTGCATCAATTCTCAAAAAGAAAAACCTTTCCGGAGGTTCTTGTGGTCAGGTTGTCGTCCTTTGAGATTGGATTGTCAGCAACATACTTTGAGGAATGACGGATGTTGCAGAACTCTCAGCACTGTCAGCAAGAAAAAATGTGCTTGGTCAAAATCATTCAGATGTCAAGTTCACTTTGTTACGGTATACATCTTCCGACCAGCACTCCGACCCCTCCAGGCGGTAAAGTTGTTCCAGAGTTCGTTGTGCTTTTTCTCTATATGACCCTGTCACGAGACATCAGAATGCGGTTGTTACGGCAAAGGAATGGTCCTTCAATTACGTCCAGGTTCCACAAAGGCCTTGTACTATTTTCATCCACAAGAAGCCGGACAGAACCAGACGTGTTATAAACCAAGTGACCCGATCACGGCTACAAAACATACTTCTGCACCACCTGTTTCATAGCTTCCCCGCACTTGGTATTTGTTATACTTGTACACACTGCAGCCACCTGCCTAAAGTAGACAGCATTCACGCATCAAGAGAATTACAGGCAAAGAACTAGCGCAAACAGCAAGCAAGCAATTAGGGAACTCCGAGGAGCACAGTTGCTGTTAGCACCAGGACAACAGTAGTGAATTAAGAAAGATCAATGCTAGGTGCAAGCAGGAGGCAAACACATATCAAAGAACAAAGAGAAGGCAAGATGCAGGTGACTGAGCACCATCACATATATAGGAAGAGGGAGAAAGATGGTGAAAGTACTGATGGCAAGGCACTTATAGGCAGGCAAGAAACTAGTGGCTGGCCAGAGAAAAGCACCCAACAGCATCTAGGCAACGACAGGCGGCACGCTTGGCGGCAAACAGCAAGCAAGCAGCTAGGAAGCAGGGAGTAGCTTACTAGCGGCATGGCACCGAGAGCAGCAAGCGTGCAACGGCATGCCTCACACTAGATGCAAGCAGGCGGAAGGAAGAGAAAGCATCATGCAATTACAGGCAGGCAAGAAACTAGTGGCTGGCCAGAGAAAAGCACCCAACAGCATCTATGCAACGACAGGCGGCACGCTTGGCGGCAAACAGCAAGCAAGCAGCTAGGAAGCAGGGAGTAGCTTACTAGCGGCATGGCACCGAGAGCAGCAAGCGTGCAACGGCATGCCTTACACTAGATGCAAGCAGGCGGAAGGAAGAGAAAGCATGATGCAATTACAGGCAGGCAAGAAACTAGTGGCTGGCCAGAGAAAAGCACCCAACAGCATCTAGGCAACGACAGGCGGCACGCTTGGCGGCAAACAGCAAGCAAGCAGCTAGGAAGCAGGGAGTAGCTTACTAGCGGCATGGCACCGAGAGCAGCAAGCGTGCAACGGCATGCCTTACACTAGATGCAAGCAGGCGGAAGGAAGAGAAAGCATGATGCAATTACAGGCAGGCAAGAAACTAGTGGCTGGCCAGAGAAAAGCACCCAACAGCATCTAGGCAACGACAGGCGGCACGCTTGGCGGCAAACAGCAAGCAAGCAGCTAGGAAGCAGGGAGTAGCTTACTAGCGGCATGGCACCGAGAGCAGCAAGCGTGCAACGGCATGCCTTACACTAGATGCAAGCAGGCGGAAGGAAGAGAAAGCATGATGCAATTACAGGCAGGCAAGAAACTAGCGGCATGGCACCGAGAGCAGCAAGCGTGCAACGGCATGCCTTACACTAGATGCAAGCAGGCGGAAGGAAGAGAAAGCATGATGCGATTACAGGCAGGCAAGAAACTAGCGGCATGGCACCGAGAGCAGCAAGCGTGCAACGGCATGCCTTACACTAGATGCAAGCAGGCGGAAGGAAGAGAAAGCATGATGCAATTACAGGCAGGCAAGAAACTAGTGGCTGGCCAGAGAAAAGCACCCAACAGCATCTAGGCAACGACAGGCGGCACGCTTGGCGGCAAACAGCAAGCAAGCAGCTAGGAAGCAGGGAGTAGCTTACTAGCGGCATGGCACCGAGAGCAGCAAGCGTGCAACGGCATGCCTCACACTAGATGCAAGCAGGCGGAAGGAAGAGAAAGATCATGCAATTACAGGCAGGCAAGAAACTAGTGGCTGGCCAGAGAAAAGCACCCAACAGCATCTAGGCAACGACAGGCGGCACGCTTGGCGGCAAACAGCAAGCAAGCAGCTAGGAAGCAGGGAGTAGCTTACTAGCGGCATGGCACCGAGAGCAGCAAGCGTGCAACGGCATGCCTTACACTAGATGCAAGCAGGCGGAAGGAAGAGAAAGCATGATGCAATTACAGGCAGGCAAGAAACTAGTGGCTGGCCAGAGAAAAGCACCCAACAGCATCTAGGCAACGACAGGCGGCACGCTTGGCGGCAAACAGCAAGCAAGCAGCTAGGAAGCAGGGAGTAGCTTACTAGCGGCATGGCACCGAGAGCAGCAAGCGTGCAACGGCATACCTTACACTAGATGCAAGCAGGCGGAAGGAAGAGAAAGCATGATGCATGTTAGTGTTTAATCACAATGCAATAGAAAGTGGCTCAAAGTTGGTGGAAGCACCACTAGGAAGCTAGTTGCACGCAGGCAAGGAATGACAGCATTTCAGAAGCATGCTGAATGCATTGATCTACAGGGCGACAGGCAGCGAGCTAGTGGGGGGGGGGAGGGGGGGGGGGAGTTAGCGGTCCTGTAATCTCTGCGTCTTGATTGATTGTTTTGAAAAAAGCGCAAGTCCACTTGGCGATACCATTAATGGTGCGCTTGACCAATATCTGGTTCCTTCAAACAGTCAGGTTCTTTCCACCAAAAAGTCAGGATCTCCAAGAGTCTTCTTTGTAACGCCGCACCTGAGTAATTGGCTGGGTTGCTCCGAAGGACGGTGCTGCCACTGAGCAGGTCGACTTGGATCAGTGAATTTTTTGAGATGTGGTACTTCTCCAACTGCACATATATTGCTCGTGGAGCAATGCCAGTATGCAAATTTAAGGGAGTATTCAAATGAAACAAGTTGAGTTCTTCAAGCTTTAGTTTGTCAGGGATTTCAGCACGGAAGCCATCACTGACTTTTTCGTAGCTTCATATCGAGGACTCATATTGTTGGTTAGGCATATTGCAACTAGAAGACGTGGTAGACTTCTGACGGTCTTTTCGGTAATTGCACCGTGGCTGACTTGAACACATGCAAGTGTTTCTGTGGTCAGGCGAAGAAACACAAAGTCATCGGTGCACCCACTTTTGGAAAGAGAGCCATCAGGCACGTCACTCAGGAAAGTTGCAGCAGTCCTTCTTGAAACAGAACAGTGCGGTTTTGACGGAGACAAGGAGGGAGACTCCTTCTTGTTCATTGCGATAGATCCTCGTATCAAACTGCTGCTCCATCAAGTCTAAGGATTTGGACTTAAGTAAATAAGGTCTATGCGATTTCGGCAGGTGGGTACCTACCAACACTACGCCGAACAATCGGACACGAGAGTTCTGTATTTCAAAGTATGCCAATGCCAACTGTGCCACAGCCACTGCAGCATAAAATAATTTTATGCTTGGTTGGCAATTAGACTCAAAATAATTCTCACTGCCTGAAAGAATGGAAGTGACCCAAAGGTGAGTAAAAGTCCGGAGAGATTGAAAGCCAGTAAGACAAAAGGAAAGCCGGAGGACAGGAAAAAACAACCGATATCCCCTTGATGGGTCACTGCAGAGACGCCCTGTATGTGAAGGCGAGGTCAAAGGGATTCTTTGCATCCGCCGTGAACTTGGATGTGTCCAAAAACCGAGCATCAGCTCAACCTTCACTGTCCCTTTTTCGCCGTACATGGCTAAGCAGCACACAGTCATTCGCGATGTGGTCAATCCCACACGTGCTCGGGTCCGTGGTGTCGCAACACACCAAACGCCTGCCTACGCAGACGCCCCTGCGGGAGCCCATGTAGAGCAGGTTCCCATCGTTGTTTTCTGAACACTCGTATACAACCCAAAAAGTGAACAACTTTTGAACACTTGCAATAAATGTCCTCGCCTTCAATTTTGAAAGCTGGACACTAGGTCAGCCTTCCGCTGCAGTGTCGATATGCAACCTCTTCCCTTCACAGACTAAGCACTTGAGTGGCACCAACTGCATGTTGCATTTCGTCTACGTCCCTGGTAGCTTCAGACTTCCCCTAACAAGAAGACACTTGATAGTGTCCAATCTTTCACTCTCCATTCACTGTGTATACCCTACACCGTTTTTTCAAGCGTGCCATCTAATTCTCATAAAGGATGCCTGGTAATTAGAAGAATTATTATAGTCTTGCAGCTCACCTTCATTCGTTGACGTCGATGAGAACAGCCAATTGAGGCCACTGAAGACCCTCGTCACAAAGGCCCTTACCGCACGCCGCTTCTTGTGGCGATGCATTCGCTTGGTCCAAAATACGATGTGCCCGGCAGCCACAGATTAGGCCTAACTTCTGCTCCAAGAGGCAGGTAGTCGGGCTCGGATATCCCAGGTTCGGATATGAGCAGTCAAATCTGCATCAATTCTCAAAGGGGAACGTTTCTCCGGAAGTTCCTGTGGACAGGTTGTCATCCTGTGAAATTGGGTTGTCGGCAGCATACATAGAGGAATGACTGATTTAACAGCTACCAATCTCTCACTTTCCATTCACTTTGTATGCCCTGTCCCGTTTCGTCCAGCGTGCCATTTAATTCTCGTAAAGGATGCCTCGTTAATCAGCAGAAGAATAAATTAAATTGTCTTGCAGCTCACCTTCATTCGTTGACGTCGATGAGAGCAGCCAATTGAGCCCACTGAAGACCCTCGTCACAAAGGCCCTTACTGCAACGCCGCTTTTCGTGGCGATGTATTTGCTTGGCCCAAAAGACGATAACAGCTTAGGCCGAACTGCTGCTCAAAGAGACGGGTAGTCGGCCTCGCAAATCCCAGGTTCGGACATGAGCGGTCAAATCTGCATCAATTCTCAAAAAGAAAAACCTTTCCGGAGGTTCTTGTGGTCAGGTTGTCGTCCTTTGAGATAGGATTGTCAGCAACATACTTTGAGGAATGACGGATGTTGCAGAACTCTCAGCACTGTCAGCAAGAAAAAATGTGCTTGGTCAAAATCATTCAGATGTCAAGTTCACTTTGTTACGGTATACATCTTCCGACCAGCACTCCGACCCCTCCAGGCGGTAAAGTTGTTCCAGAGTTCGTTGTGCTTTTTCTCTATATGACCCTGTCACGAGACATCAGAATGCGGTTGTTACGGCAAAGGAATGGTCCTTCAATTACGTCCAGGTTCCACAAAGGCCTTGTACTATTTTCATCCACAAGAAGCCGGACAGAACCAGACGTGTTATAAACCAAGTGACCCGATCACGGCTACAAAACATACTTCTGCACCACCTGTTTCATAGCTTCCCCGCACTTGGTATTTGTTATACTTGTACACACTGCAGCCACCTGCCTAAAGTAGACAGCATTCACGCATCAAGAGAATTACAGGCAAAGAACTAGCGCAAACAGCAAGCAAGCAATTAGGGAACTCCGAGGAGCACAGTTGCTGTTAGCACCAGGACAACAGTAGTGAATTAAGAAAGATCAATGCTAGGTGCAAGCAGGAGGCAAACACATATCAAAGAACAAAGAGAAGGCAAGATGCAGGTGACTGAGCACCATCACATATATAGGAAGAGGGAGAAAGATGGTGAAAGTACTGATGGCAAGGCACTTATAGGCAGGCAAGAAACTAGTGGCTGGCCAGAGAAAAGCACCCAACAGCATCTAGGCAACGACAGGCGGCACGCTTGGCGGCAAACAGCAAGCAAGCAGCTAGGAAGCAGGGAGTAGCTTACTAGCGGCATGGCACCGAGAGCAGCAAGCGTGCAACGGCATGCCTCACACTAGATGCAAGCAGGCGGAAGGAAGAGAAAGATCATGCAATTACAGGCAGGCAAGAAACTAGTGGCTGGCCAGAGAAAAGCACCCAACAGCATCTAGGCAACGACAGGCGGCACGCTTGGCGGCAAACAGCAAGCAAGCAGCTAGGAAGCAGGGAGTAGCTTACTAGCGGCATGGCACCGAGAGCAGCAAGCGTGCAACGGCATGCCTTACACTAGATGCAAGCAGGCGGAAGGAAGAGAAAGCATGATGCAATTACAGGCAGGCAAGAAACTAGTGGCTGGCCAGAGAAAAGCACCCAACAGCATCTAGGCAACGACAGGCGGCACGCTTGGCGGCAAACAGCAAGCAAGCAGCTAGGAAGCAGGGAGTAGCTTACTAGCGGCATGGCACCGAGAGCAGCAAGCGTGCAACGGCATGCCTTACACTAGATGCAAGCAGGCGGAAGGAAGAGAAAGCATGATGCATGTTAGTGTTTAATCACAATGCAATAGAAAGTGGCTCAAAGTTGGTGGAAGCACCAGTAGGAAGCTAGTTGCACGCAGGCAAGGAATGACAGCATTTCAGAAGCATGCTGAATGCATTGATCTACAGGGCGACAGGCAGCGAGCTAGTGGGGGGGGGAGTTAGCGGTCCTGTAATCTCTGCGTCTTGATTCCTTGTTTTGAAAAAAGCGCAAGTCCACTTGGCGATACCATTAATGGTGCGCTTGACCAATATCTGGTTCCTTCAAACAGTCAGGTTCTTTCCACCAAAAAGTCACGATCTCCAAGAGTCTTCTTTGTAACGCCGCACCTGAGTAATTGGCTGGGTTGCTCCGAAGGACGGTGCTGCCACTGAGCAGGTCGACTTGGATCAGTCAATTTTTCGAGGTGTGGTACTTCTCCAACTGCACATATATTGCTCGTGGAGCAATGCCAGTATGCCAATTTAAGGGAGTATTCAAATGAAACAAGTTGAGTTCTTCAAGCTTTAGTTTGTCAGGGATTTCAGCACGGAAGCCATCACTGACTTTTTCGTAGCTTCATATCGAGGACTCATATTGTTGGTTAGGCATTTTGCAACTAGAAGACCTGGTAGACTTCTGACGGTCTTTTCGGTAATTGCACCGTGGCTGACTTGAACACATGCAAGTGTTTCTGTGGTCAGGCGAAGAAACACAAAGTCGTCGGTGCACCCACTTTTGGAAAGAGAGCCATCAGGCACGTCACTCAGGAAAGTTGCAGCTGTCCTTCTTGAAACAGAACAGTGCGGTTTTGACGGAGACAAGGAGGGAGACTCCTTGTTCATTGCGATAGATCCTCGTATCAAACTGCTGCTCCATCAAGTCTAAGGATTTGGACTTAAGTAAATAAGGTCTATGCGATTTCGGCAGGTGGGTACCTACCAACACTACGCCGAACAATCGGACACGAGATTTCTGTATTTCAAAGTATGCCAATGCCAACTGTGCCACAGCCACTGCAGCATAAAATAATTTTATGATTGGTTGGCAATTAGACTCAAAATAATTCTCACTGCCTGAAAGAATGGAAGTGACCCAAAGGTGAGTAAAAGTCCGGAGAGATTGAAAGCCAGTAAGACAAAAGGAAAGCCGGAGGACAGGAAAAAACAACCGATATCCCCTTGATGGGTCACTGCAGAGACGCCCTGTATGTGAAGGCGAGGTCAAAGGGATTCTTTGCATCCGCCGTGAACTTGGATGTGTCCAAAAACCGAGCATCAGCTCAACCTTCACTGTCCCTTTTTCGCCGTACATGGCTAAGCAGCACACAGTCATTCGCGATGTGGTCAATCCCACACGTGCTCGGGTCCGTGGTGTCGCAACACACCAAACGCCTGCCTACGCAGACGCCCCTGCGGGAGCCCATGTAGGGCAGGTTCCCATCGTTGTTTTCTGAACACTCGTATACAACCCAAAAAGTGAACAACTTTTGAACACTTGCAATAAATGTCCTCGCCTTCAATTTTGAAAGCTGGACACTAGGTCAGCCTTCCGCTGCAGTGTCGATATGCAACCTCTTCCCTTCACAGACTAAGCACTTGAGTGGCACCAACTGCATGTTGCATTTCGTCTACGTCCCTGGTAGCTTCAGACTTCCCCTAACAAGAAGACACTTGATAGTGTCCAATCTTTCACTCTCCATTCACTGTGTATACCCTATACCGTTTTTTCAAGCGTCTAATTCTCATAAAGGATGCCTGGTAATTAGAAGAATTATTATAGTCTTGCAGCTCACCTTCATTCGTTGACGTCGATGAGAACAGCCAATTGAGGCCACTGAAGACCCTCGTCACAAAGGCCCTTACCGCACGCCGCTTCTTGTGGCGATGCATTCGCTTGGTCCAAAAGACGATGTGCCCGGCAGCCACAGATTAGGCCTAACTTCTGCTCCAAGAGGCAGGTAGTCGGGCTCGGATATCCCAGGTTCGGACATGAGCAGTCAAATCTGCATCAATTCTCAAAGGGGAACGTTTCTCCGGAAGTTCCTGTGGACAGGTTGTCATCCTGTGAAATTGGGTTGTCGGCAGCATACATAGAGGAATGACTGATTTAACAGCTACCAATCTCTCACTTTCCATTCACTTTGTATGCCCTGTCCCGTTTCGTCCAGCGTGCCATCTAATTCTCGTAAAGGATGCCTCGTTAATCAGCAGAAGAATAAATTAAATTGTCTTGCAGCTCACCTTCATTCGTTGACGTCGATGAGAGCAGCCAATTGAGCCCACTGAAGACCCTCGTCACAAAGGCCCTTACTGCAACGCCGCTTTTCGTGGCGATGTATTTGCTTGGCCCAAAAGACGATAACAGCTTAGGCCGAACTGCTGCTCAAAGAGACGGGTAGTCGGCCTCGCAAATCCCAGGTTCGGACATGAGCGGTCAAATCTGCATCAATTCTCAAAAAGAAAAACCTTTCCGGAGGTTCTTGTGGTCAGGTTGTCGTCCTTTGAGATTGGATTGTCAGCAACATACTTTGAGGAATGACGGATGTTGCAGAACTCTCAGCACTGTCAGCAAGAAAAAATGTGCTTGGTCAAAATCATTCAGATGTCAAGTTCACTTTGTTACGGTATACATCTTCCGACCAGCACTCCGACCCCTCCAGGCGGTAAAGTTGTTCCAGAGTTCGTTGTGCTTTTTCTCTATATGACCCTGTCACGAGACATCAGAATGCGGTTGTTACGGCAAAGGAATGGTCCTTCAATTACGTCCAGGTTCCACAAAGGCCTTGTACTATTTTCATCCACAAGAAGCCGGACAGAACCAGACGTGTTATAAACCAAGTGACCCGATCACGGCTACAAAACATACTTCTGCACCACCTGTTTCATAGCTTCCCCGCACTTGGTATTTGTTATACTTGTACACACTGCAGCCACCTGCCTAAAGTAGACAGCATTCACGCATCAAGAGAATTACAGGCAAAGAACTAGCGCAAACAGCAAGCAAGCAATTAGGGAACTCCGAGGAGCACAGTTGCTGTTAGCACCAGGACAACAGTAGTGAATTAAGAAAGATCAATGCTAGGTGCAAGCAGGAGGCAAACACATATCAAAGAACAAAGAGAAGGCAAGATGCAGGTGACTGAGCACCATCACATATATAGGAAGAGGGAGAAAGATGGTGAAAGTACTGATGGCAAGGCACTTATAGGCAGGCAAGAAACTAGTGGCTGGCCAGATAAAAGCACCCAACAGCATCTAGGCAACGACAGGCGGCACGCTTGGCGGCAAACAGCAAGCAAGCAGCTAGGAAGCAGGGAGTAGCTTACTAGCGGCATGGCACCGAGAGCAGCAAGCGTGCAACGGCATGCCTCACACTAGATGCAAGCAGGCGGAAGGAAGAGAAAGCATCATGCAATTACAGGCAGGCAAGAAACTAGTGGCTGGCCAGAGAAAAGCACCCAACAGCATCTATGCAACGACAGGCGGCACGCTTGGCGGCAAACAGCAAGCAAGCAGCTAGGAAGCAGGGAGTAGCTTACTAGCGGCATGGCACCGAGAGCAGCAAGCGTGCAACGGCATGCCTTACACTAGATGCAAGCAGGCGGAAGGAAGAGAAAGCATGATGCAATTACAGGCAGGCAAGAAACTAGTGGCTGGCCAGAGAAAAGCACCCAACAGCATCTAGGCAACGACAGGCGGCACGCTTGGCGGCAAACAGCAAGCAAGCAGCTAGGAAGCAGGGAGTAGCTTACTAGCGGCATGGCACCGAGAGCAGCAAGCGTGCAACGGCATGCCTTACACTAGATGCAAGCAGGCGGAAGGAAGAGAAAGCATGATGCAATTACAGGCAGGCAAGAAACTAGTGGCTGGCCAGAGAAAAGCACCCAACAGCATCTAGGCAACGACAGGCGGCACGCTTGGCGGCAAACAGCAAGCAAGCAGCTAGGAAGCAGGGAGTAGCTTACTAGCGGCATGGCACCGAGAGCAGCAAGCGTGCAACGGCATGCCTTACACTAGATGCAAGCAGGCGGAAGGAAGAGAAAGCATGATGCAATTACAGGCAGGCAAGAAACTAGCGGCATGGCACCGAGAGCAGCAAGCGTGCAACGGCATGCCTTACACTAGATGCAAGCAGGCGGAAGGAAGAGAAAGCATGATGCAATTACAGGCAGGCAAGAAACTAGTGGCTGGCCAGAGAAAAGCACCCAACAGCATCTAGGCAACGACAGGCGGCACGCTTGGCGGCAAACAGCAAGCAAGCAGCTAGGAAGCAGAGAGTAGCTTACTAGCGGCATGGCACCAAGAGAGCAGCAAGCGTGCAACGGCATGCCTTACACTAGATGCAAGCAGGCGGAAGGAAGCATGATGCATGTTAGTGTTTAATCACAATGCAATAGAAAGTGGCTCAAAGTTGGTGGAAGCACCAGTAGGAAGCTAGTTGCACGCAGGCAAGGAATGACAGCATTTCAGAAGCATGCTGAATGCATTGATCTACAGGGCGACAGGCAGCGAGCTAGTGGGGGGGGGAGTTAGCGGTCCTGTAATCTCTGCGTCTTGATTCCTTGTTTTGAAAAAAGCGCAAGTCCACTTGGCGATACCATTAATGGTGCGCTTGACCAATATCTGGTTCCTTCAAACAGTCAGGTTCTTTCCACCAAAAAGTCACGATCTCCAAGAGTCTTCTTTGTAACGCCGCACCTGAGTAATTGGCTGGGTTGCTCCGAAGGACGGTGCTGCCACTGAGCAGGTCGACTTGGATCAGTCAATTTTTCGAGGTGTGGTACTTCTCCAACTGCACATATATTGCTCGTGGAGCAATGCCAGTATGCCAATTTAAGGGAGTATTCAAATGAAACAAGTTGAGTTCTTCAAGCTTTAGTTTGTCAGGGATTTCAGCACGGAAGCCATCACTGACTTTTTCGTAGCTTCATATCAAGGACTCATATTGTTGGTTAGGCATTTTGCAACTAGAAGACCTGGTAGACTTCTGACGGTCTTTTCGGTAATTGCACCGTGGCTGACTTGAACACATGCAAGTGTTTCTGTGGTCAGGCGAAGAAACACAAAGTCGTCGGTGCACCCACTTTTGGAAAGAGAGCCATCAGGCACGTCACTCAGGAAAGTTGCAGCTGTCCTTCTTGAAACAGAACAGTGCGGTTTTGACGGAGACAAGGAGGGAGACTCCTTGTTCATTGCGATAGATCCTCGTATCAAACTGCTGCTCCATCAAGTCTAAGGATTTGGACTTAAGTAAATAAGGTCTATGCGATTTCGGCAGGTGGGTACCTACCAACACTACGCCGAACAATCGGACACGAGATTTCTGTATTTCAAAGTATGCCAATGCCAACTGTGCCACAGCCACTGCAGCATAAAATAATTTTATGATTGGTTGGCAATTAGACTCAAAATAATTCTCACTGCCTGAAAGAATGGAAGTGACCCAAAGGTGAGTAAAAGTCCGGAGAGATTGAAAGCCAGTAAGACAAAAGGAAAGCCGGAGGACAGGAAAAAACAACCGATATCCCCTTGATGGGTCACTGCAGAGACGCCCTGTATGTGAAGGCGAGGTCAAAGGGATTCTTTGCATCCGCCGTGAACTTGGATGTGTCCAAAAACCGAGCATCAGCTCAACCTTCACTGTCCCTTTTTCACCGTACATGGCTAAGCAGCACACAGTCATTCGCGATGTGGTCAATCCCACACGTGCTCGGGTCCGTGGTGTCGCAACACACCAAACGCCTGCCTACGCAGACGCCCCTGCGGGAGCCCATGTAGGGCAGGTTCCCATCGTTGTTTTCTGAACACTCGTATACAACCCAAAAAGTGAACAACTTTTGAACACTTGCAATAAATGTCCTCGCCTTCAATTTTGAAAGCTGGACACTAGGTCAGCCTTCCGCTGCAGTGTCGATATGCAACCTCTTCCCTTCACAGACTAAGCACTTGAGTGGCACCAACTGCATGTTGCATTTCGTCTACGTCCCTGGTAGCTTCAGACTTCCCCTAACAAGAAGACACTTGATAGTGTCCAATCTTTCACTCTCCATTCACTGTGTATACCCTATACCGTTTTTTCAAGCGTGCCATCTAATTCTCATAAAGGATGCCTGGTAATTAGAAGAATTATTATAGTCTTGCAGCTCACCTTCATTCGTTGACGTCGATGAGAACAGCCAATTGAGGCCACTGAAGACCCTCGTCACAAAGGCCCTTACCGCACGCCGCTTCTTGTGGCGATGCATTCGCTTGGTCCAAAAGACGATGTGCCCGGCAGCCACAGATTAGGCCTAACTTCTGCTCCAAGAGGCAGGTAGTCGGGCTCGGATATCCCAGGTTCAGACATGAGCAGTCAAATCTGCATCAATTCTCAAAGGGGAACGTTTCTCCGGAAGTTCCTGTGGACAGGTTGTCATCCTGTGAAATTGGGTTGTCGGCAGCATACATAGAGGAATGACTGATTTAACAGCTACCAATCTCTCACTTTCCATTCACTTTGTATGCCCTGTCCCGTTTCGTCCAGCGTGCCATCTAATTCTCGTAAAGGATGCCTCGTTAATCAGCAGAAGAATAAATTAAATTGTCTTGCAGCTCACCTTCATTCGTTGACGTCGATGAGAGCAGCCAATTGAGCCCACTGAAGACCCTCGTCACAAAGGCCCTTACTGCAACGCCGCTTTTCGTGGCGATGTATTTGCTTGGCCCAAAAGACGATAACAGCTTAGGCCGAACTGCTGCTCAAAGAGACGGGTAGTCGGCCTCGCAAATCCCAGGTTCGGACATGAGCGGTCAAATCTGCATCAATTCTCAAAAAGAAAAACTTTTCCGGAGGTTCTTGTGGTCAGGTTGTCGTCCTTTGAGATTGGATTGTCAGCAACATACTTTGAGGAATGACGGATGTTGCAGAACTCTCAGCACTGTCAGCAAGAAAAAATGTGCTTGGTCAAAATCATTCAGATGTCAAGTTCACTTTGTTACGGTATACATCTTCCGACCAGCACTCTGACCCCTCCAGGCGGTAAAGTTGTTCCAGAGTTCGTTGTGCTTTTTCTCTATATGACCCTGTCACGAGACATCAGAATGCGGTTGTTACGGCAAAGGAATGGTCCTTCAATTACGTCCAGGTTCCACAAAGGCCTTGTACTATTTTCATCCACAAGAAGCCGGACAGAACCAGACGTGTTATAAACCAAGTGACCCGATCACGGCTACAAAACATACTTCTGCACCACCTGTTTCATAGCTTCCCCGCACTTGGTATTTGTTATACTTGTACACACTGCAGCCACCTGCCTAAAGTAGACAGCATTCACGCATCAAGAGAATTACAGGCAAAGAACTAGCGCAAACAGCAAGCAAGCAATTAGGGAACTCCGAGGAGCACAGTTGCTGTTAGCACCAGGACAACAGTAGTGAATTAAGAAAGATCAATGCTAGGTGCAAGCAGGAGGCAAACACATATCAAAGAACAAAGAGAAGGCAAGATGCAGGTGACTGAGCACCATCACATATATAGGAAGAGGGAGAAAGATGGTGAAAGTACTGATGGCAAGGCACTTATAGGCAGGCAAGAAACTAGTGGCTGGCCAGATAAAAGCACCCAACAGCATCTAGGCAACGACAGGCGGCACGCTTGGCGGCAAACAGCAAGCAAGCAGCTAGGAAGCAGGGATTAGCTTACTAGCGGCATGGCACCGAGAGCAGCAAGCGTGCAACGGCATGCCTCACACTAGATGCAAGCAGGCGGAAGGAAGAGAAAGCATCATGCAATTACAGGCAGGCAAGAAACTAGTGGCTGGCCAGAGAAAAGCACCCAACAGCATCTAGGCAACGACAGGCGGCACGCTTGGCGGCAAACAGCAAGCAAGCAGCTAGGAAGCAGGGAGTAGCTTACTAGCGGCATGGCACCGAGAGCAGCAAGCGTGCAACGGCATGCCTCACACTAGATGCAAGCAGGCGGAAGGAAGAGAAAGCATGATGCAATTACAGGCAGGCAAGAAACTAGTGGCTGGCCAGAGAAAAGCACCCAACAGCATCTAGGCAACGACAGGCGGCACGCTTGGCGGCAAACAGCAAGAAAGCAGCTAGGAAGCAGGGAGTAGCTTACTAGCGGCATGGCACCGAGAGCAGCAAGCGTGCAACGGCATGCCTTACACTAGATGCAAGCAGGCGGAAGGAAGAGAAAGCATGATGCAATTACAGGCAGGCAAGAAACTAGTGGCTGGCCAGAGAAAAGCACCCAACAGCATCTAGGCAACGACAGGCGGCACGCTTGGCGGCAAACAGCAAGCAAGCAGCTAGGAAGCAGGGAGTAGCTTACTAGCGGCATGGCACCGAGCGCAGCAAGCGTGCAACGGCATGCCTTACACTAGATGCAAGCAGGCGGAAGGAAGAGAAAGCATGATGCAATTACAGGCAGGCAAGAAACTAGCGGCATGGCACCGAGAGCAGCAAGCGTGCAACGGCATGCCTTACACTAGATGCAAGCAGGCGGAAGGAAGAGAAAGCATGATGCGATTACAGGCAGGCAAGAAACTAGCGGCATGGCACCGAGAGCAGCAAGCGTGCAACGGCATGCCTTACACTAGATGCAAGCAGGCGGAAGGAAGAGAAAGCATGATGCAATTACAGGCAGGCAAGAAACTAGTGGCTGGCCAGAGAAAAGCACCCAACAGCATCTAGGCAACGACAGGCGGCACGCTTGGCGGCAAACAGCAAGCAAGCAGCTAGGAAGCAGGGAGTAGCTTACTAGCGGCATGGCACCGAGAGCAGCAAGCGTGCAACGGCATGCCTCACACTAGATGCAAGCAGGCGGAAGGAAGAGAAAGATCATGCAATTACAGGCAGGCAAGAAACTAGTGGCTGGCCAGAGAAAAGCACCCAACAGCATCTAGGCAACGACAGGCGGCACGCTTGGCGGCAAACAGCAAGCAAGCAGCTAGGAAGCAGGGAGTAGCTTACTAGCGGCATGGCACCGAGAGCAGCAAGCGTGCAACGGCATGCCTTACACTAGATGCAAGCAGGCGGAAGGAAGAGAATTCATGATGCAATTACAGGCAGGCAAGAAACTAGTGGCTGGCCAGAGAAAAGCACCCAACAGCATCTAGGCAACGACAGGCGGCACGCTTGGCGGCAAACAGCAAGCAAGCAGCTAGGAAGCAGGGAGTAGCTTACTAGCGGCATGGCACCGAGAGCAGCAAGCGTGCAACGGCATACCTTACACTAGATGCAAGCAGGCGGAAGGAAGAGAAAGCATGATGCATGTTAGTGTTTAATCACAATGCAATAGAAAGTGGCTCAAAGTTGGTGGAAGCACCACTAGGAAGCTAGTTGCACGCAGGCAAGGAATGACAGCATTTCAGAAGCATGCTGAATGCATTGATCTACAGGGCGACAGGCAGCGAGCTAGTGGGGGGGGGGAGGGGGGGGGGGGAGTTAGCGGTCCTGTAATCTCTGCGTCTTGATTGATTGTTTTGAAAAAAGCGCAAGTCCACTTGGCGATACCATTAATGGTGCGCTTGACCAATATCTGGTTCCTTCAAACAGTCAGGTTCTTTCCACCAAAAAGTCAGGATCTCCAAGAGTCTTCTTTGTAACGCCGCACCTGAGTAATTGGCTGGGTTGCTCCGAAGGACGGTGCTGCCACTGAGCAGGTCGACTTGGATCAGTGAATTTTTTGAGATGTGGTACTTCTCCAACTGCACATATATTGCTCGTGGAGCAATGCCAGTATGCAAATTTAAGGGAGTATTCAAATGAAACAAGTTGAGTTCTTCAAGCTTTAGTTTGTCAGGGATTTCAGCACGGAAGCCATCACTGACTTTTTCGTAGCTTCATATCGAGGACTCATATTGTTGGTTAGGCATATTGCAACTAGAAGACGTGGTAGACTTCTGACGGTCTTTTCGGTAATTGCACCGTGGCTGACTTGAACACATGCAAGTGTTTCTGTGGTCAGGCGAAGAAACACAAAGTCATCGGTGCACCCACTTTTGGAAAGAGAGCCATCAGGCACGTCACTCAGGAAAGTTGCAGCAGTCCTTCTTGAAACAGAACAGTGCGGTTTTGACGGAGACAAGGAGGGAGACTCCTTCTTGTTCATTGCGATAGATCCTCGTATCAAACTGCTGCTCCATCAAGTCTAAGGATTTGGACTTAAGTAAATAAGGTCTATGCGATTTCGGCAGGTGGGTACCTACCAACACTACGCCGAACAATCGGACACGAGAGTTCTGTATTTCAAAGTATGCCAATGCCAACTGTGCCACAGCCACTGCAGCATAAAATAATTTTATGCTTGGTTGGCAATTAGACTCAAAATAATTCTCACTGCCTGAAAGAATGGAAGTGACCCAAAGGTGAGTAAAAGTCCGGAGAGATTGAAAGCCAGTAAGACAAAAGGAAAGCCGGAGGACAGGAAAAAACAACCGATATCCCCTTGATGGGTCACTGCAGAGACGCCCTGTATGTGAAGGCGAGGTCAAAGGGATTCTTTGCATCCGCCGTGAACTTGGATGTGTCCAAAAACCGAGCATCAGCTCAACCTTCACTGTCCCTTTTTCGCCGTACATGGCTAAGCAGCACACAGTCATTCGCGATGTGGTCAATCCCACACGTGCTCGGGTCCGTGGTGTCGCAACACACCAAACGCCTGCCTACGCAGACGCCCCTGCGGGAGCCCATGTAGAGCAGGTTCCCATCGTTGTTTTCTGAACACTCCTATACAACCCAAAAAGTGAACAACTTTTGAACACTTGCAATAAATGTCCTCGCCTTCAATTTTGAAAGCTGGACACTAGGTCAGCCTTCCGCTGCAGTGTCGATATGCAACCTCTTCCCTTCACAGACTAAGCACTTGAGTGGCACCAACTGCATGTTGCATTTCGTCTACGTCCCTGGTAGCTTCAGACTTCCCCTAACAAGAAGACACTTGATAGTGTCCAATCTTTCACTCTCCATTCACTGTGTATACCCTACACCGTTTTTTCAAGCGTGCCATCTAATTCTCATAAAGGATGCCTGGTAATTAGAAGAATTATTATAGTCTTGCAGCTCACCTTCATTCGTTGACGTCGATGAGAACAGCCAATTGAGGCCACTGAAGACCCTCGTCACAAAGGCCCTTACCGCACGCCGCTTCTTGTGGCGATGCATTCGCTTGGTCCAAAATACGATGTGCCCGGCAGCCACAGATTAGGCCTAACTTCTGCTCCAAGAGGCAGGTAGTCTGGCTCGGATATCCCAGGTTCGGATATGAGCAGTCAAATCTGCATCAATTCTCAAAGGGGAACGTTTCTCCGGAAGTTCCTGTGGACAGGTTGTCATCCTGTGAAATTGGGTTGTCGGCAGCATACATAGAGGAATGACTGATTTAACAGCTACCAATCTCTCACTTTCCATTCACTTTGTATGCCCTGTCCCGTTTCGTCCAGCGTGCCATTTAATTCTCGTAAAGGATGCCTCGTTAATCAGCAGAAGAATAAATTAAATTGTCTTGCAGCTCACCTTCATTCGTTGACGTCGATGAGAGCAGCCAATTGAGCCCACTGAAGACCCTCGTCACAAAGGCCCTTACTGCAACGCCGCTTTTCGTGGCGATGTATTTGCTTGGCCCAAAAGACGATAACAGCTTAGGCCGAACTGCTGCTCAAAGAGACGGGTAGTCGGCCTCGCAAATCCCAGGTTCGGACATGAGCGGTCAAATCTGCATCAATTCTCAAAAAGAAAAACCTTTCCGGAGGTTCTTGTGGTCAGGTTGTCGTCCTTTGAGATAGGATTGTCAGCAACATACTTTGAGGAATGACGGATGTTGCAGAACTCTCAGCACTGTCAGCAAGAAAAAATGTGCTTGGTCAAAATCATTCAGATGTCAAGTTCACTTTGTTACGGTATACATCTTCCGACCAGCACTCTGACCCCTCCAGGCGGTAAAGTTGTTCCAGAGTTCGTTGTGCTTTTTCTCTTTATGACCCTGTCACGAGACATCAGAATGCGGTTGTTACGGCAAAGGAATGGTCCTTCAATTACGTCCAGGTTCCACAAAGGCCTTGTACTATTTTCATCCACAAGAAGCCGGACAGAACCAGACGTGTTATAAACCAAGTGACCCGATCACGGCTACAAAACATACTTCTGCACCACCTGTTTCATAGCTTCCCCGCACTTGGTATTTGTTATACTTGTACACACTGCAGCCACCTGCCTAAAGTAGACAGCATTCACGCATCAAGAGAATTACAGGCAAAGAACTAGCGCAAACAGCAAGCAAGCAATTAGGGAACTCCGAGGAGCACAGTTGCTGTTAGCACCAGGACAACAGTAGTGAATTAAGAAAGATCAATGCTAGGTGCAAGCAGGAGGCAAACACATATCAAAGAACAAAGAGAAGGCAAGATGCAGGTGACTGAGCACCATCACATATATAGGAAGAGGGAGAAAGATGGTGAAAGCACTGATGGCAAGACACTTATAGGCAGGCAAGAAATTAGTGGCTGGCCAGAGAAAAGCACCCAACAGCATCTAGGCAAAGACAGGCGGCACGCTTGGCGGCAAACAGCAAGCAAGCAGCTAGGAAGCAGGGAGTAGCTTACTAGCGGCATGGCACCGAGAGCAGCAAGCGTGCAACGGCATGCCTTACACTAGATGCAAGCAGGCGGAAGGAAGAGAAAGCATCATGCAATTACAGGCAGGCAAGAAACTAGTGGCTGGCCAGAGAAAAGCACCCAACAGCATCTAGGCAACAACAGGCGGCACGCTTGGCGGCAAACAGCAAGCAAGCAGCTAGGAAGCAGGGAGTAGCTTACTAGCGGCATGGCACCGAGAGCAGCAAGTGTGCAACGGCATGCCTTACACTAGATGCAAGCAGGCGGAAGGAAGAGAAAGCATGATGCAATTACAGGCAGGCAAGAAACTAGTGGCTGGCCAGAGAAAAGCACCCAACAGCATCTAGGCAACGACAGGCGGCACGCTTGGCGGCAAACAGCAAGCAAGCAGCTAGGAAGCAGGGAGTAGCTTACTAGCGGCATGGCACCGAGAGCAGCAAGCGTGCAACGGCATGCCTTACACTAGATGCAAGCAGGCGGAAGGAAGAGAAAGCATGATGCAATTACAGGCAGGCAAGAAACTAGCGGCATGGCACCGAGAGCAGCAAGCGTGCAACGGCATGCCTTACACTAGATGCAAGCAGGCGGAAGGAAGAGAAAGCATGATGCAATTACAGGCAGGCAAGAAACTAGTGGCTGGCCAGAGAAAAGCACCCAACAGCATCTAGGCAACGACAGGCGGCACTCTTGGCGGCAAACAGCAAGCAAGCAGCTAGGAAGCAGGGAGTAGCTTACTAGCGGCATGGCACCGAGAGCAGCAAGCGTGCAACGGCATGCCTTACACTAGATGCAAGCAGGCGGAAGGAAGAGAAAGCATGATGCATGTTAGTGTTTAATCACAATGCAATAGAAAGTGGCTCAAAGTTGGTGGAAGCACCAGTAGGAAGCTAGTTGCACGCAGGCAAGGAATGACAGCATTTCAGAAGCATGCTGAATGCATTGATCTACAGGGCGACAGGCAGCGAGCTAGTGGGGGGGGGGGAGTTAGCGGTCCTGTAATCTCTGCGTCTTGATTCCTTGTTTTGAAAAAAGCGCAAGTCCACTTGGCGATACCATTAATGGTGCGCTTGACCAATATCTGGTTCCTTCAAACAGTCAGGTTCTTTCCACCAAAAAGTCACGATCTCCAAGAGTCTTCTTTGTAACGCCGCACCTGAGTAATTGGCTGGGTTGCTCCGAAGGACGGTGCTGCCACTGAGCAGGTCGACTTGGATCAGTCAATTTTTCGAGGTGTGGTACTTCTCCAACTGCACATATATTGCTCGTGGAGCAATGCCAGTATGCCAATTTAAGGGAGTATTCAAATGAAACAAGTTGAGTTCTTCAAGCTTTAGTTTGTCAGGGATTTCAGCACGGAAGCCATCACTGACTTTTTCGTAGCTTCATATCGAGGACTCATATTGTTGGTTAGGCATTTTGCAACTAGAAGACCTGGTAGACTTCTGACGGTCTTTTCGGTAATTGCACCGTGGCTGACTTGAACACATGCAAGTGTTTCTGTGGTCAGGCGAAGAAACACAAAGTCGTCGGTGCACCCACTTTTGGAAAGAGAGCCATCAGGCACGTCACTCAGGAAAGTTGCAGCTGTCCTTCTTGAAACAGAACAGTGCGGTTTTGACGGAGACAAGGAGGGAGACTCCTTGTTCATTGCGATAGATCCTCGTATCAAACTGCTGCTCCATCAAGTCTAAGGATTTGGACTTAAGTAAATAAGGTCTATGCGATTTCGGCAGGTGGGTACCTACCAACACTACGCCGAACAATCGGACACGAGATTTCTGTATTTCAAAGTATGCCAATGCCAACTGTGCCACAGCCACTGCAGCATAAAATAATTTTATGATTGGTTGGCAATTAGACTCAAAATAATTCTCACTGCCTGAAAGAATGGAAGTGACCCAAAGGTGAGTAAAAGTCCGGAGAGATTGAAAGCCAGTAAGACAAAAGGAAAGCCGGAGGACAGGAAAAAACAACCGATATCCCCTTGATGGGTCACTGCAGAGACGCCCTGTATGTGAAGGCGAGGTCAAAGGGATTCTTTGCATCCGCCGTGAACTTGGATGTGTCCAAAAACCGAGCATCAGCTCAACCTTCACTGTCCCTTTTTCGCCGTACATGGCTAAGCAGCACACAGTCATTCGCGATGTGGTCAATCCCACACGTGCTCGGGTCCGTGGTGTCGCAACACACCAAACGCCTGCCTACGCAGACGCCCCTGCGGGAGCCCATGTAGGGCAGGTTCCCATCGTTGTTTTCTGAACACTCGTATACAACCCAAAAAGTGAACAACTTTTGAACACTTGCAATAAATGTCCTCGCCTTCAATTTTGAAAGCTGGACACTAGGTCAGCCTTCCGCTGCAGTGTCGATATGCAACCTCTTCCCTTCACAGACTAAGCACTTGAGTGGCACCAACTGCATGTTGCATTTCGTCTACGTCCCTGGTAGCTTCAGACTTCCCCTAACAAGAAGACACTTGATAGTGTCCAATCTTTCACTCTCCATTCACTGTGTATACCCTATACCGTTTTTTCAAGCGTGCCATCTAATTCTCATAAAGGATGCCTGGTAATTAGAAGAATTATTATAGTCTTGCAGCTCACCTTCATTCGTTGACGTCGATGAGAACAGCCAATTGAGGCCACTGAAGACCCTCGTCACAAAGGCCCTTACCGCACGCCGCTTCTTGTGGCGATGCATTCGCTTGGTCCAAAAGACGATGTGCCCGGCAGCCACAGATTAGGCCTAACTTCTGCTCCAAGAGGCAGGTAGTCGGGCTCGGATATCCCAGGTTCGGACATGAGCAGTCAAATCTGCATCAATTCTCAAAGGGGAACGTTTCTCCGGAAGTTCCTGTGGACAGGTTGTCATCCTGTGAAATTGGGTTGTCGGCAGCATACATAGAGGAATGACTGATTTAACAGCTACCAATCTCTCACTTTCCATTCACTTTGTATGCCCTGTCCCGTTTCGTCCAGCGTGCCATCTAATTCTCGTAAAGGATGCCTCGTTAATCAGCAGAAGAATAAATTAAATTGTCTTGCAGCTCACCTTCATTCGTTGACGTCGATGAGAGCAGCCAATTGAGCCCACTGAAGACCCTCGTCACAAAGGCCCTTACTGCAACGCCGCTTTTCGTGGCGATGTATTTGCTTGGCCCAAAAGACGATAACAGCTTAGGCCGAACTGCTGCTCAAAGAGACGGGTAGTCGGCCTCGCAAATCCCAGGTTCGGACATGAGCGGTCAAATCTGCATCAATTCTCAAAAAGAAAAACCTTTCCGGAGGTTCTTGTGGTCAGGTTGTCGTCCTTTGAGATAGGATTGTCAGCAACATACTTTGAGGAATGACGGATGTTGCAGAACTCTCAGCACTGTCAGCAAGAAAAAATGTGCTTGGTCAAAATCATTCAGATGTCAAGTTCACTTTGTTACGGTATACATCTTCCGACCAGCACTCTGACCCCTCCAGGCGGTAAAGTTGTTCAAGAGTTCGTTGTGCTTTTTCTCTTTATGACCCTGTCACGAGACATCAGAATGCGGTTGTTACGGCAAAGGAATGGTCCTTCAATTACGTCCAGGTTCCACAAAGGCCTTGTACTATTTTCATCCACAAGAAGCCGGACAGAACCAGACGTGTTATAAACCAAGTGACCCGATCACGGCTACAAAACATACTTCTGCACCACCTGTTTCATAGCTTCCCCGCACTTGGTATTTGTTATACTTGTACACACTGCAGCCACCTGCCTAAAGTAGACAGCATTCACGCATCAAGAGAATTACAGGCAAAGAACTAGCGCAAACAGCAAGCAAGCAATTAGGGAACTCCGAGGAGCACAGTTGCTGTTAGCACCAGGACAACAGTAGTGAATTAAGAAAGATCAATGCTAGGTGCAAGCAGGAGGCAAACACATATCAAAGAACAAAGAGAAGGCAAGATGCAGGTGACTGAGCACCATCACATATATAGGAAGAGGGAGAAAGATGGTGAAAGTACTGATGGCAAGGCACTTATAGGCAGGCAAGAAACTAGTGGCTGGCCAGAGAAAAGCACCCAACAGCATCTAGGCAACGACAGGCGGCACGCTTGGCGGCAAACAGCAAGCAAGCAGCTAGGAAGCAGGGAGTAGCTTACTAGCGGCATGGCACCGAGAGCAGCAAGCGTGCAACGGCATGCCTCACACTAGATGCAAGCAGGCGGAAGGAAGAGAAAGATCATGCAATTACAGGCAGGCAAGAAACTAGTGGCTGGCCAGAGAAAAGCACCCAACAGCATCTAGGCAACGACAGGCGGCACGCTTGGCGGCAAACAGCAAGCAAGCAGCTAGGAAGCAGGGAGTAGCTTACTAGCGGCATGGCACCGAGAGCAGCAAGCGTGCAACGGCATGCCTTACACTAGATGCAAGCAGGCGGAAGGAAGAGAAAGCATGATGCAATTACAGGCAGGCAAGAAACTAGTGGCTGGCCAGAGAAAAGCACCCAACAGCATCTAGGCAACGACAGGCGGCACGCTTGGCGGCAAACAGCAAGCAAGCAGCTAGGAAGCAGGGAGTAGCTTACTAGCGGCATGGCACCGAGAGCAGCAAGCGTGCAACGGCATGCCTTACACTAGATGCAAGCAGGCGGAAGGAAGAGAAAGCATGATGCATGTTAGTGTTTAATCACAATGCAATAGAAAGTGGCTCAAAGTTGGTGGAAGCACCAGTAGGAAGCTAGTTGCACGCAGGCAAGGAATGACAGCATTTCAGAAGCATGCTGAATGCATTGATCTACAGGGCGACAGGCAGCGAGCTAGTGGGGGGGGGGGGAGTTAGCGGTCCTGTAATCTCTGCGTCTTGATTCCTTGTTTTGAAAAAAGCGCAAGTCCACTTGGCGATACCATTAATGGTGCGCTTGACCAATATCTGGTTCCTTCAAACAGTCAGGTTCTTTCCACCAAAAAGTCACGATCTCCAAGAGTCTTCTTTGTAACGCCGCACCTGAGTAATTGGCTGGGTTGCTCCGAAGGACGGTGCTGCCACTGAGCAGGTCGACTTGGATCAGTCAATTTTTCGAGGTGTGGTACTTCTCCAACTGCACATATATTGCTCGTGGAGCAATGCCAGTATGCCAATTTAAGGGAGTATTCAAATGAAACAAGTTGAGTTCTTCAAGCTTTAGTTTGTCAGGGATTTCAGCACGGAAGCCATCACTGACTTTTTCGTAGCTTCATATCGAGGACTCATATTGTTGGTTAGGCATTTTGCAACTAGAAGACCTGGTAGACTTCTGACGGTCTTTTCGGTAATTGCACCGTGGCTGACTTGAACACATGCAAGTGTTTCTGTGGTCAGGCGAAGAAACACAAAGTCGTCGGTGCACCCACTTTTGGAAAGAGAGCCATCAGGCACGTCACTCAGGAAAGTTGCAGCTGTCCTTCTTGAAACAGAACAGTGCGGTTTTGACGGAGACAAGGAGGGAGACTCCTTGTTCATTGCGATAGATCCTCGTATCAAACTGCTGCTCCATCAAGTCTAAGGATTTGGACTTAAGTAAATAAGGTCTATGCGATTTCGGCAGGTGGGTACCTACCAACACTACGCCGAACAATCGGACACGAGATTTCTGTATTTCAAAGTATGCCAATGCCAACTGTGCCACAGCCACTGCAGCATAAAATAATTTTATGATTGGTTGGCAATTAGACTCAAAATAATTCTCACTGCCTGAAAGAATGGAAGTGACCCAAAGGTGAGTAAAAGTCCGGAGAGATTGAAAGCCAGTAAGACAAAAGGAAAGCCGGAGGACAGGAAAAAACAACCGATATCCCCTTGATGGGTCACTGCAGAGACGCCCTGTATGTGAAGGCGAGGTCAAAGGGATTCTTTGCATCCGCCATGAACTTGGATGTGTCCAAAAACCGAGCATCAGCTCAACCTTCACTGTCCCTTTTTCGCCGTACATGGCTAAGCAGCACACAGTCATTCGCGATGTGGTCAATCCCACACGTGCTCGGGTCCGTGGTGTCGCAACACACCAAACGCCTGCCTACGCAGACGCCCCTGCGGGAGCCCATGTAGGGCAGGTTCCCATCGTTGTTTTCTGAACACTCGTATACAACTCAAAAAGTGAACAACTTTTGAACACTTGCAATAAATGTCCTCGCCTTCAATTTTGAAAGCTGGACACTAGGTCAGCCTTCCGCTGCAGTGTCGATATGCAACCTCTTCCCTTCACAGACTAAGCACTTGAGTGGCACCAACTGCATGTTGCATTTCGTCTACGTCCCTGGTAGCTTCAGACTTCCCCTAACAAGAAGACACTTGATAGTGTCCAATCTTTCACTCTCCATTCACTGTGTATACCCTATACCGTTTTTTCAAGCGTGCCATCTAATTCTCATAAAGGATGCCTGGTAATTAGAAGAATTATTATAGTCTTGCAGCTCACCTTCATTCGTTGACGTCGATGAGAACAGCCAATTGAGGCCACTGAAGACCCTCGTCACAAAGGCCCTTACCGCACGCCGCTTCTTGTGGCGATGCATTCGCTTGGTCCAAAAGACGATGTGCCCGGCAGCCACAGATTAGGCCTAACTTCTGCTCCAAGAGGCAGGTAGTCGGGCTCGGATATCCCAGGTTCGGACATGAGCAGTCAAATCTGCATCAATTCTCAAAGGGGAACGTTTCTCCGGAAGTTCCTGTGGACAGGTTGTCATCCTGTGAAATTGGGTTGTCGGCAGCATACATAGAGGAATGACTGATTTAACAGCTACCAATCTCTCACTTTCCATTCACTTTGTATGCCCTGTCCCGTTTCGTCCAGCGTGCCATCTAATTCTCGTAAAGGATGCCTCGTTAATCAGCAGAAGAATAAATTAAATTGTCTTGCAGCTCACCTTCATTCGTTGACGTCGATGAGAGCAGCCAATTGAGCCCACTGAAGACCCTCGTCACAAAGGCCCTTACTGCAACGCCGCTTTTCGTGGCGATGTATTTGCTTGGCCCAAAAGACGATAACAGCTTAGGCCGAACTGCTGCTCAAAGAGACGGGTAGTCGGCCTCGCAAATCCCAGGTTCGGACATGAGCGGTCAAATCTGCATCAATTCTCAAAAAGAAAAACCTTTCCGGAGGTTCTTGTGGTCAGGTTGTCGTCCTTTGAGATTGGATTGTCAGCAACATACTTTGAGGAATGACGGATGTTGCAGAACTCTCAGCACTGTCAGCAAGAAAAAATGTGCTTGGTCAAAATCATTCAGATGTCAAGTTCACTTTGTTACGGTATACATCTTCCGACCAGCACTCCGACCCCTCCAGGCGGTAAAGTTGTTCCAGAGTTCGTTGTGCTTTTTCTCTATATGACCCTGTCACGAGACATCAGAATGCGGTTGTTACGGCAAAGGAATGGTCCTTCAATTACGTCCAGGTTCCACAAAGGCCTTGTACTATTTTCATCCACAAGAAGCCGGACAGAACCAGACGTGTTATAAACCAAGTGACCCGATCACGGCTACAAAACATACTTCTGCACCACCTGTTTCATAGCTTCCCCGCACTTGGTATTTGTTATACTTGTACACACTGCAGCCACCTGCCTAAAGTAGACAGCATTCACGCATCAAGAGAATTACAGGCAAAGAACTAGCGCAAACAGCAAGCAAGCAATTAGGGAACTCCGAGGAGCACAGTTGCTGTTAGCACCAGGACAACAGTAGTGAATTAAGAAAGATCAATGCTAGGTGCAAGCAGGAGGCAAACACATATCAAAGAACAAAGAGAAGGCAAGATGCAGGTGACTGAGCACCATCACATATATAGGAAGAGGGAGAAAGATGGTGAAAGTACTGATGGCAAGGCACTTATAGGCAGGCAAGAAACTAGTGGCTGGCCAGATAAAAGCACCCAACAGCATCTAGGCAACGACAGGCGGCACGCTTGGCGGCAAACAGCAAGCAAGCAGCTAGGAAGCAGGGAGTAGCTTACTAGCGGCATGGCACCGAGAGCAGCAAGCGTGCAACGGCATGCCTCACACTAGATGCAAGCAGGCGGAAGGAAGAGAAAGCATCATGCAATTACAGGCAGGCAAGAAACTAGTGGCTGGCCAGAGAAAAGCACCCAACAGCATCTATGCAACGACAGGCGGCACGCTTGGCGGCAAACAGCAAGCAAGCAGCTAGGAAGCAGGGAGTAGCTTACTAGCGGCATGGCACCGAGAGCAGCAAGCGTGCAACGGCATGCCTTACACTAGATGCAAGCAGGCGGAAGGAAGAGAAAGCATGATGCAATTACAGGCAGGCAAGAAACTAGTGGCTGGCCAGAGAAAAGCACCCAACAGCATCTAGGCAACGACAGGCGGCACGCTTGGCGGCAAACAGCAAGCAAGCAGCTAGGAAGCAGGGAGTAGCTTACTAGCGGCATGGCACCGAGAGCAGCAAGCGTGCAACGGCATGCCTTACACTAGATGCAAGCAGGCGGAAGGAAGAGAAAGCATGATGCAATTACAGGCAGGCAAGAAACTAGTGGCTGGCCAGAGAAAAGCACCCAACAGCATCTAGGCAACGACAGGCGGCACGCTTGGCGGCAAACAGCAAGCAAGCAGCTAGGAAGCAGGGAGTAGCTTACTAGCGGCATGGCACCGAGAGCAGCAAGCGTGCAACGGCATGCCTTACACTAGATGCAAGCAGGCGGAAGGAAGAGAAAGCATGATGCAATTACAGGCAGGCAAGAAACTAGCGGCATGGCACCGAGAGCAGCAAGCGTGCAACGGCATGCCTTACACTAGATGCAAGCAGGCGGAAGGAAGAGAAAGCATGATGCAATTACAGGCAGGCAAGAAACTAGTGGCTGGCCAGAGAAAAGCACCCAACAGCATCTAGGCAACGACAGGCGGCACGCTTGGCGGCAAACAGCAAGCAAGCAGCTAGGAAGCAGAGAGTAGCTTACTAGCGGCATGGCACCAAGAGAGCAGCAAGCGTGCAACGGCATGCCTTACACTAGATGCAAGCAGGCGGAAGGAAGCATGATGCATGTTAGTGTTTAATCACAATGCAATAGAAAGTGGCTCAAAGTTGGTGGAAGCACCAGTAGGAAGCTAGTTGCACGCAGGCAAGGAATGACAGCATTTCAGAAGCATGCTGAATGCATTGATCTACAGGGCGACAGGCAGCGAGCTAGTGGGGGGGGGAGTTAGCGGTCCTGTAATCTCTGCGTCTTGATTCCTTGTTTTGAAAAAAGCGCAAGTCCACTTGGCGATACCATTAATGGTGCGCTTGACCAATATCTGGTTCCTTCAAACAGTCAGGTTCTTTCCACCAAAAAGTCACGATCTCCAAGAGTCTTCTTTGTAACGCCGCACCTGAGTAATTGGCTGGGTTGCTCCGAAGGACGGTGCTGCCACTGAGCAGGTCGACTTGGATCAGTCAATTTTTCGAGGTGTGGTACTTCTCCAACTGCACATATATTGCTCGTGGAGCAATGCCAGTATGCCAATTTAAGGGAGTATTCAAATGAAACAAGTTGAGTTCTTCAAGCTTTAGTTTGTCAGGGATTTCAGCACGGAAGCCATCACTGACTTTTTCGTAGCTTCATATCAAGGACTCATATTGTTGGTTAGGCATTTTGCAACTAGAAGACCTGGTAGACTTCTGACGGTCTTTTCGGTAATTGCACCGTGGCTGACTTGAACACATGCAAGTGTTTCTGTGGTCAGGCGAAGAAACACAAAGTCGTCGGTGCACCCACTTTTGGAAAGAGAGCCATCAGGCACGTCACTCAGGAAAGTTGCAGCTGTCCTTCTTGAAACAGAACAGTGCGGTTTTGACGGAGACAAGGAGGGAGACTCCTTGTTCATTGCGATAGATCCTCATATCAAACTGCTGCTCCATCAAGTCTAAGGATTTGGACTTAAGTAAATAAGGTCTATGCGATTTCGGCAGGTGGGTACCTACCAACACTACGCCGAACAATCGGACACGAGATTTCTGTATTTCAAAGTATGCCAATGCCAACTGTGCCACAGCCACTGCAGCATAAAATAATTTTATGATTGGTTGGCAATTAGACTCAAAATAATTCTCACTGCCTGAAAGAATGGAAGTGACCCAAAGGTGAGTAAAAGTCCGGAGAGATTGAAAGCCAGTAAGACAAAAGGAAAGCCGGAGGACAGGAAAAAACAACCGATATCCCCTTGATGGGTCACTGCAGAGACGCCCTGTATGTGAAGGCGAGGTCAAAGGGATTCTTTGCATCCGCCGTGAACTTGGATGTGTCCAAAAACCGAGCATCAGCTCAACCTTCACTGTCCCTTTTTCACCGTACATGGCTAAGCAGCACACAGTCATTCGCGATGTGGTCAATCCCACACGTGCTCGGGTCCGTGGTGTCGCAACACACCAAACGCCTGCCTACGCAGACGCCCCTGCGGGAGCCCATGTAGGGCAGGTTCCCATCGTTGTTTTCTGAACACTCGTATACAACCCAAAAAGTGAACAACTTTTGAACACTTGCAATAAATGTCCTCGCCTTCAATTTTGAAAGCTGGACACTAGGTCAGCCTTCCGCTGCAGTGTCGATATTGACACGTGTACTTATCTTTATCGGGCGACCACGTTTCGCCACCTAACAAATCTAATCGCACAGCGCGGGACGCGCCTGCATGTATCCGAAGTTTCTGGAAAGTTATCGATGCTTCTACCCGGCTGTCTGTTGTCGCCGAACGTTGTGTTATCTGATTTCATCGTGTGACGCGAATGGTGTAGAACATTGTGGAAGGCGCGCGGGTCCCAACGATTAGTCTGGAACATTCGATGACTGCTCTATAAAAGCCGACGCGCTTGACCCGCTGATCAGATTTTCGACGATCGCCGAGCGTGTTCGCCGCTATCGTTGTGCTATAAGTGTAGCCTGTTTTGTGGGCACAGGTTCGCCCAATAAAGTCTAGTTTTGCCTTTCACAGTATTGCTACTGTGTTCTTAACGTCACCACCACGTGACATCTGGTGGAGGTGCTTGTGCGTTCATGTACCGAACGCCCCCGCAAAGCCGCGATCCGAGCCCGAAGCCCGAGGACAAAACCGACACCGCCCAAGACCAGCGTGCTAGCCGCAGACTGCAAGGCCTGCCCCCAGAGCACGGACTTCTACCTGAGGCGACAAAGAAGATCGTGGTCAAGACAACCTCAATGGCTGCCCCAGCGTCCCCCGTTATCCTACAACAACCCCGGGACCCACCGACCTTCCATGGAGCAGCGACTGAAGACCCGGAATCATGGCTGGAGACCTACGAACGCATCGCGACGTTCAACAACTGGGACTCCGACGACAAGCTGCGGCATGTCTACTTCGCTTTAGAAGACGCCGCCAGAACTTGGTTTGAGAACAGGGAATCGACCTTGACAACGTGGGACCTGTTCCGTAGCGGCTTCCTGCGCACCTTTACAAGCGTCGTGCGCAAGGAAAGGGCTGAAGCTATGCTGGACGCCCGAGTGCAGCTACCAAACGAGAACGTTACCATCTTCACGGAAGAAATGAGCCGCCTATTCCGCCACGCCGACCCGGAAATGTCCGAGGAAAAGAAAGTCCGGCTACTGATGCGTGGTGTAAAGGAGGAACTTTTCGCCGGTATGGTACGAAGCCCACCGAAGACCGTCGACGAGTTTCTTCGCGAGGCCACTAGCATCGAGAAGACACTCGAGATGCGAAACCGGCAATTCGACCGCCGCACCAACTCTACAAACTATGCCGGCGTTCAATCGCTGGCCTCCGACGACCTGCGCGAGGCTATCAGGGCAGTCGTACGAGAGGAGCTCCAGAAGATCTTCCCGTCGTCGCAGCCTCAAGTGGCCTCGATCGCTGACATCGTCAAAGATGAGGTTCAGCGGTCGCTTGGGGTTCCGGAGGTGCAACCTCAATTACCGCAACCCCAGCCAGAAGCGATGACCTACGCCGCCGTCGCACGCCGTCAAGGTCCTCCTCCGCGACCGCGACAGCGCCCTGTAACGCCGCAATTCCGTCGACCACCCCCGCCGCCAGCACGCCCACCCGTCGCCCAGCGCAGCTACCCGAGGAAGACAGACGTATGGCGCGCTCCTGACCACCGCCCGCTGTGCTACCACTGCGGAGAAGCGGGTCACGTCTACCGAAGATGTCCATACCGGGAGATGGGACTGCGAGGTTTCGCCGTGAACGCTCCGCGCCCGCAGCAAGGTGAACGCCCCCGGGATATCGCCGACTACCTCGCCGCTACTCAGTGGAGCTCTCGACGACCGTCGCGTTCGCCATCACCAGGCCGCTACCTGTCGCCGCAGCGCCGACCTTACACTGGCCCAGCCCGGGGCCGGTCAGCGAGCCCATATCCGGAAAACTAAAGGCAGCAACCGATGGAGGTGCGGTTGCTGTTCGTCGAACTGACGAAGATCCTCCGCCGCCGACGAAGACGCCGAAGAAACCATCTCGACGACATAACGACACACCGCCGTCCCGAGGAAGTCAGGAAGCCAAGACTACACCGCCGAAAGACGACTTAACGATGCGACGTAACAGCTTCAGTTCAACACGACGTAGCCGTGATCCGACGCCAAGACCCAACTGCAACGCAAGACAAAGAACCACCGACCTCGACGTGCTTCTAGACGGCCACGCAGTCACCGCCTTAGTCGACACAGGCGCCGATTACTCAGTCATGAGTGGACACATCGCCGTCCAGTTGAAGAAGGTTAAGACTGCATGGGAAGGCCCTCAAATTCGGACCGCTGGAGGACACCTGATTACGCCGACCGGAATGTGCACGGCAAGAATTACCATTCACGACCGGACTTACCCTGTCACCTTCGTTATCCTCCAACAGTGTTCACGAGACGTCATTCTCGGCATGGACTTCCTGGACCAACACGGCGCAATCATCGACCTGAAGTCGAAGTCAATAACGCTGTCGGAAGATAAAGCGATGCCGCCGGAAAGCCCTCGTAGTCACCACGCCTTGAGTGTGCTCGAAGATCAAGTGAGCATCCCGCCGCGCTCCAGCATTATTATTTCCGTCGGCACTGAAACACCCGCTGACGTAGAAGGCGTCATCGAGGGCGACCAACATCTACTGATCGACCGTGAAATTTGCGTCGCAAGAGGGATCGCTCGACTGCACGGAGGAAACACGAAAGTGTTGCTGACAAACTTCAGCAAGGAGTTCAAGCACATCAACAAGGGCACGACGATCGCTTACATCGAGGAAATTCAGGAAACCAGCGATGCCTTTGTCCTCTCGGATTCTGTTGCATCTACCCCGACGACCGTAGTTCCCGAGCCAGACTTCGACATAAATCCAAGTCTCACTGTGATTAAGCAGCAACAGCTCAGAAGTCTGCTTCGACGATACAAAGACTGCTTTTCGACGTCATCGAGGATTCGACAAACACCAGTCGCAAAGCATCGCATAATAACCGAAGAGTGCGCTCGACCACTACGCCAGAGCCCTTACCGAGTTTCGACGCGAGAACGCGAAGCTATAAGACAACAAGTGGACGAAATGCTGCGCGACGACATCATCCAGCCGTCGAAAAGCCCATGGGCCTCTCCTGTAGTCCTGGTAAAGAAAAAGGACGGAACCCTACGCTTCTGCGTCGATTATCGTCGACTGAACAAGATCACGAAGAAGGATGTGTACCCCCTTCCACGGATAGACGACGCATTGGATCGGCTCTGCAACGCTAAATACTTCTCGTCGATGGACCTCAAGTCTGGCTACTGGCAAATAGAAGTCGACGAGAGGGATCGCGAAAAGACTGCCTTCATCACGCCAGACGGCCTCTACGAGTTCAAGGTCATGCCATTCGGACTGTGCTCGGCGCCTGCAACGTTTCAGCGCGTCATGGACACGGTGTTAGCCGGACTGAAGTGGCAGACGTGCCTTGTTTACCTGGATGACGTCGTTGTCTTCGCCGGAAATTTCGACGATCACCTTAGGCGGCTCTCGACAGTGTTAGAAGCCATCAAGTTATCAGGGCTCACTCTGAAGCCGGAAAAGTGCCGTTTCGCTTACGATGAGCTTTTGTTCCTAGGCCACGTGATCAGCAAATCAGGAGTACGCCCCGACCCACAGAAGACGGCTGCCATCGCAAAGTTCCCGCAGCCAACCGACAAGAAGGCAGTGCGCAGATTCCTTGGCATGTGTGCCTACTATAGGCGCTTTGTCAAGGACTTTTCACGCATCGCTGAGCCGCTGACAAAGCTAACAAAATGTGACGTCGAGTTCAAGTGGGAAACGCCGCAGGCCGGCGCATTTCAAGAACTCAAACGACGCATGCAGTCGCCGCCGGTACTTGCACACTTCGACGAGGACGCCGATACCGAAATCCACACTGACGCCAGTAGCCTAGGCCTCGGTGCCGTCCTAGTCCAGAGGAAAGAAGGACTTGAAAGGGTGATATCGTATGCTAGCCGGTCGCTGTCAAAAGCGGAAAGCAACTATTCTACGACTGAAAAGGAATGCCTCGCCATCATTTGGGCTATAGCTAAATTCCGCCCTTACCTCTATGGCAGGCCATTCAAAGTCGTCAGTGACCATCATGCATTGTGTTGGCTAGCTAACTTAAAGGACCCTTCAGGACGGCTGGCGCGGTGGAGCCTCAGACTACAAGAATATGACGTCACGGTAATATACAAGTCCGGAAGAAAACACTCCGACGCCGACTGTTTATCGCGCGCCCCCATCGATCCCCCGCCGCAAGACGACGAGGACGACGACGCCTTCCTTGGGATAATAAGCGCGGAAGACTTCACTAAACAGCAACGAGCAGACCCGGAGCTAAAAGGCCTCGTCGAGTATTTGGAAGGGAACACCGACATTGTCCCTAGGGCATTTAAGCGCGGGTTGTCGTCGTTCACGCTACAAAACAACCTGCTCGTGAAGAAGAACTTCTCACCAGTCCGCGCCAGCTACCTTCTTGTTGTACCGTCAGCGCTGCGTCCAGAGATACTGCACGCCCTACACGACGATCCAACCGCTGGGCACCTCGGATTCTCCCGTACGCTGTCGAGAATACAGGAAAGGTATTACTGGCCGCGTCTGACCGCCGACGTTGCCCGTTACGTCAAGACATGCCGAGATTGTCAACGACGCAAGACACCACCGACAAGGCCAGCTGGATTACTACAGCCGATCGAACCTCCTCGCCGACCATTCCAGCAGATTGGGATGGATTTGTTGGGGCCGTTTCCGATGTCAACATCCGGGAATAAGTGGATCGTCGTGGCGACGGACTATCTCACCCGCTTTGCTGAAACTAAAGCTCTACCAAAAGGCAGCGCAGCCGAAGTGGCGAAATTTTTCGTCGAAAACATCCTGCTGCGACATGGTGCCCCAGAAGTCCTCATCACCGACAGAGGAACGGCTTTTACAGCAGAGCTCACCCAAGCCATTCTGCAGTACAGCCAGACAAGCCACAGGAGGACAACTGCCTACCATCCGCAGACGAATGGTCTCACGGAGCGCCTGAACAAGACCCTCGCCGACATGCTAGCAATGTACGTCGACGTCGAACACAAGACGTGGGACGCGGTCCTGCCGTACGTAACCTTTGCGTACAACACGGCGGTGCAAGAAACAACACAGATCACGCCGTTCAAGCTGGTCTACGGCAGGAACCCGACGACGACGCTTGACGCCATGCTGCCGCACGTAACTGACGAAGAGAATGTTGACGTCGCTAGCTATCTCCAGCGCGCCGAAGAAGCCCGACAGCTCGCCCGCCTGCGAATCAAGAGCCAGCAGAGGACCGACAGCCGACACTACAACCTCCGACGACGCTTCGTCGAGTACCAGCCTGGCGACCGTGTTTGGGTCTGGACTCCGATACGCCGACGAGGACTCAGTGAGAAGCTACTCCGACGCTATTTCGGACCCTACAAGGTCATCCGACGTATTGGCGCTCTGGATTATGAGGTCGTGCCAGACGGCATTTCGCATTCACAGCGGCGCCGCGCACGATCTGAAGTGGTCCACGTGGTGCGCCTTAAACCCTTTTACGGACGCTGACGAACTTCGTCATTTTTGTTCTTTTCTTTGCTACGAGTGCTTTTTAACTTCGTTTGTTTGCAGCATCGGGTCGATGCTTTTTAAGAGGGGGGTATTGACACGTGTACTTATCTTTATCGGGCGACCACGTTTCGCCACCTAACAAATCTAATCGCACAGCGCGGGACGCGCCTGCATGTATCCGAAGTTTCTGGAAAGTTATCGATGCTTCTACCCGGCTGTCTGTTGTCGCCGAACGTTGTGTTATCTGATTTCATCGTGTGACGCGAATGGTGTAGAACATTGTGGAAGGCGCGCGGGTCCCAACGATTAGTCTGGAACATTCGATGACTGCTCTATAAAAGCCGACGCGCTTGACCCGCTGATCAGATTTTCGACGATCGCCGAGCGTGTTCGCCGCTATCGTTGTGCTATAAGTGTAGCCTGTTTTGTGGGCACAGGTTCGCCCAATAAAGTCTAGTTTTGCCTTTCACAGTATTGCTACTGTGTTCTTAACGTCACCACCACGTGACAATATGCAACCTCTTCCCTTCACAGACTAAGCACTTGAGTGGCACCAACTGCATGTTGCATTTCGTCTACGTCCCTGGTAGCTTCAGACTTCCCCTAACAAGAAGACACTTGATAGTGTCCAATCTTTCACTCTCCATTCACTGTGTATACCCTATACCGTTTTTTCAAGCGTGCCATCTAATTCTCATAAAGGATGCCTGGTAATTAGAAGAATTATTATAGTCTTGCAGCTCACCTTCATTCGTTGACGTCGATGAGAACAGCCAATTGAGGCCACTGAAGACCCTCGTCACAAAGGCCCTTACCGCACGCCGCTTCTTGTGGCGATGCATTCGCTTGGTCCAAAAGACGATGTGCCCGGCAGCCACAGATTAGGCCTAACTTCTGCTCCAAGAGGCAGGTAGTCGGGCTCGGATATCCCAGGTTCAGACATGAGCAGTCAAATCTGCATCAATTCTCAAAGGGGAACGTTTCTCCGGAAGTTCCTGTGGACAGGTTGTCATCCTGTGAAATTGGGTTGTCGGCAGCATACATAGAGGAATGACTGATTTAACAGCTACCAATCTCTCACTTTCCATTCACTTTGTATGCCCTGTCCCGTTTCGTCCAGCGTGCCATCTAATTCTCGTAAAGGATGCCTCGTTAATCAGCAGAAGAATAAATTAAATTGTCTTGCAGCTCACCTTCATTCGTTGACGTCGATGAGAGCAGCCAATTGAGCCCACTGAAGACCCTCGTCACAAAGGCCCTTACTGCAACGCCGCTTTTCGTGGCGATGTATTTGCTTGGCCCAAAAGACGATAACAGCTTAGGCCGAACTGCTGCTCAAAGAGACGGGTAGTCGGCCTCGCAAATCCCAGGTTCGGACATGAGCGGTCAAATCTGCATCAATTCTCAAAAAGAAAAACCTTTCCGGAGGTTCTTGTGGTCAGGTTGTCGTCCTTTGAGATTGGATTGTCAGCAACATACTTTGAGGAATGACGGATGTTGCAGAACTCTCAGCACTGTCAGCAAGAAAAAATGTGCTTGGTCAAAATCATTCAGATGTCAAGTTCACTTTGTTACGGTATACATCTTCCGACCAGCACTCTGACCCCTCCAGGCGGTAAAGTTGTTCCAGAGTTCGTTGTGCTTTTTCTCTATATGACCCTGTCACGAGACATCAGAATGCGGTTGTTACGGCAAAGGAATGGTCCTTCAATTACGTCCAGGTTCCACAAAGGCCTTGTACTATTTTCATCCACAAGAAGCCGGACAGAACCAGACGTGTTATAAACCAAGTGACCCGATCACGGCTACAAAACATACTTCTGCACCACCTGTTTCATAGCTTCCCCGCACTTGGTATTTGTTATACTTGTACACACTGCAGCCACCTGCCTAAAGTAGACAGCATTCACGCATCAAGAGAATTACAGGCAAAGAACTAGCGCAAACAGCAAGCAAGCAATTAGGGAACTCCGAGGAGCACAGTTGCTGTTAGCACCAGGACAACAGTAGTGAATTAAGAAAGATCAATGCTAGGTGCAAGCAGGAGGCAAACACATATCAAAGAACAAAGAGAAGGCAAGATGCAGGTGACTGAGCACCATCACATATATAGGAAGAGGGAGAAAGATGGTGAAAGTACTGATGGCAAGGCACTTATAGGCAGGCAAGAAACTAGTGGCTGGCCAGATAAAAGCACCCAACAGCATCTAGGCAACGACAGGCGGCACGCTTGGCGGCAAACAGCAAGCAAGCAGCTAGGAAGCAGGGATTAGCTTACTAGCGGCATGGCACCGAGAGCAGCAAGCGTGCAACGGCATGCCTCACACTAGATGCAAGCAGGCGGAAGGAAGAGAAAGCATCATGCAATTACAGGCAGGCAAGAAACTAGTGGCTGGCCAGAGAAAAGCACCCAACAGCATCTAGGCAACGACAGGCGGCACGCTTGGCGGCAAACAGCAAGCAAGCAGCTAGGAAGCAGGGAGTAGCTTACTAGCGGCATGGCACCGAGAGCAGCAAGCGTGCAACGGCATGCCTCACACTAGATGCAAGCAGGCGGAAGGAAGAGAAAGCATGATGCAATTACAGGCAGGCAAGAAACTAGTGGCTGGCCAGAGAAAAGCACCCAACAGCATCTAGGCAACGACAGGCGGCACGCTTGGCGGCAAACAGCAAGAAAGCAGCTAGGAAGCAGGGAGTAGCTTACTAGCGGCATGGCACCGAGAGCAGCAAGCGTGCAACGGCATGCCTTACACTAGATGCAAGCAGGCGGAAGGAAGAGAAAGCATGATGCAATTACAGGCAGGCAAGAAACTAGTGGCTGGCCAGAGAAAAGCACCCAACAGCATCTAGGCAACGACAGGCGGCACGCTTGGCGGCAAACAGCAAGCAAGCAGCTAGGAAGCAGGGAGTAGCTTACTAGCGGCATGGCACCGAGCGCAGCAAGCGTGCAACGGCATGCCTTACACTAGATGCAAGCAGGCGGAAGGAAGAGAAAGCATGATGCAATTACAGGCAGGCAAGAAACTAGCGGCATGGCACCGAGAGCAGCAAGCGTGCAACGGCATGCCTTACACTAGATGCAAGCAGGCGGAAGGAAGAGAAAGCATGATGCGATTACAGGCAGGCAAGAAACTAGCGGCATGGCACCGAGAGCAGCAAGCGTGCAACGGCATGCCTTACACTAGATGCAAGCAGGCGGAAGGAAGAGAAAGCATGATGCAATTACAGGCAGGCAAGAAACTAGTGGCTGGCCAGAGAAAAGCACCCAACAGCATCTAGGCAACGACAGGCGGCACGCTTGGCGGCAAACAGCAAGCAAGCAGCTAGGAAGCAGGGAGTAGCTTACTAGCGGCATGGCACCGAGAGCAGCAAGCGTGCAACGGCATGCCTCACACTAGATGCAAGCAGGCGGAAGGAAGAGAAAGATCATGCAATTACAGGCAGGCAAGAAACTAGTGGCTGGCCAGAGAAAAGCACCCAACAGCATCTAGGCAACGACAGGCGGCACGCTTGGCGGCAAACAGCAAGCAAGCAGCTAGGAAGCAGGGAGTAGCTTACTAGCGGCATGGCACCGAGAGCAGCAAGCGTGCAACGGCATGCCTTACACTAGATGCAAGCAGGCGGAAGGAAGAGAAAGCATGATGCAATTACAGGCAGGCAAGAAACTAGTGGCTGGCCAGAGAAAAGCACCCAACAGCATCTAGGCAACGACAGGCGGCACGCTTGGCGGCAAACAGCAAGCAAGCAGCTAGGAAGCAGGGAGTAGCTTACTAGCGGCATGGCACCGAGAGCAGCAAGCGTGCAACGGCATACCTTACACTAGATGCAAGCAGGCGGAAGGAAGAGAAAGCATGATGCATGTTAGTGTTTAATCACAATGCAATAGAAAGTGGCTCAAAGTTGGTGGAAGCACCACTAGGAAGCTAGTTGCACGCAGGCAAGGAATGACAGCATTTCAGAAGCATGCTGAATGCATTGATCTACAGGGCGACAGGCAGCGAGCTAGTGGGGGGGGGGGAGGGGGGGGGGGAGTTAGCGGTCCTGTAATCTCTGCGTCTTGATTGATTGTTTTGAAAAAAGCGCAAGTCCACTTGGCGATACCATTAATGGTGCGCTTGACCAATATCTGGTTCCTTCAAACAGTCAGGTTCTTTCCACCAAAAAGTCAGGATCTCCAAGAGTCTTCTTTGTAACGCCGCATCTGAGTAATTGGCTGGGTTGCTCCGAAGGACGGTGCTGCCACTGAGCAGGTCGACTTGGATCAGTGAATTTTTTGAGATGTGGTACTTCTCCAACTGCACATATATTGCTCGTGGAGCAATGCCAGTATGCAAATTTAAGGGAGTATTCAAATGAAACAAGTTGAGTTCTTCAAGCTTTAGTTTGTCAGGGATTTCAGCACGGAAGCCATCACTGACTTTTTCGTAGCTTCATATCGAGGACTCATATTGTTGGTTAGGCATATTGCAACTAGAAGACGTGGTAGACTTCTGACGGTCTTTTCGGTAATTGCACCGTGGCTGACTTGAACACATGCAAGTGTTTCTGTGGTCAGGCGAAGAAACACAAAGTCATCGGTGCACCCACTTTTGGAAAGAGAGCCATCAGGCACGTCACTCAGGAAAGTTGCAGCAGTCCTTCTTGAAACAGAACAGTGCGGTTTTGACGGAGACAAGGAGGGAGACTCCTTCTTGTTCATTGCGATAGATCCTCGTATCAAACTGCTGCTCCATCAAGTCTAAGGATTTGGACTTAAGTAAATAAGGTCTATGCGATTTCGGCAGGTGGGTACCTACCAACACTACGCCGAACAATCGGACACGAGAGTTCTGTATTTCAAAGTATGCCAATGCCAACTGTGCCACAGCCACTGCAGCATAAAATAATTTTATGCTTGGTTGGCAATTAGACTCAAAATAATTCTCACTGCCTGAAAGAATGGAAGTGACCCAAAGGTGAGTAAAAGTCCGGAGAGATTGAAAGCCAGTAAGACAAAAGGAAAGCCGGAGGACAGGAAAAAACAACCGATATCCCCTTGATGGGTCACTGCAGAGACGCCCTGTATGTGAAGGCGAGGTCAAAGGGATTCTTTGCATCCGCCGTGAACTTGGATGTGTCCAAAAACCGAGCATCAGCTCAACCTTCACTGTCCCTTTTTCGCCGTACATGGCTAAGCAGCACACAGTCATTCGCGATGTGGTCAATCCCACACGTGCTCGGGTCCGTGGTGTCGCAACACACCAAACGCCTGCCTACGCAGACGCCCCTGCGGGAGCCCATGTAGAGCAGGTTCCCATCGTTGTTTTCTGAACACTCCTATACAACCCAAAAAGTGAACAACTTTTGAACACTTGCAATAAATGTCCTCGCCTTCAATTTTGAAAGCTGGACACTAGGTCAGCCTTCCGCTGCAGTGTCGATATGCAACCTCTTCCCTTCACAGACTAAGCACTTGAGTGGCACCAACTGCATGTTGCATTTCGTCTACGTCCCTGGTAGCTTCAGACTTCCCCTAACAAGAAGACACTTGATAGTGTCCAATCTTTCACTCTCCATTCACTGTGTATACCCTACACCGTTTTTTCAAGCGTGCCATCTAATTCTCATAAAGGATGCCTGGTAATTAGAAGAATTATTATAGTCTTGCAGCTCACCTTCATTCGTTGACGTCGATGAGAACAGCCAATTGAGGCCACTGAAGACCCTCGTCACAAAGGCCCTTACCGCACGCCGCTTCTTGTGGCGATGCATTCGCTTGGTCCAAAATACGATGTGCCCGGCAGCCACAGATTAGGCCTAACTTCTGCTCCAAGAGGCAGGTAGTCGGGCTCGGATATCCCAGGTTCGGATATGAGCAGTCAAATCTGCATCAATTCTCAAAGGGGAACGTTTCTCCGGAAGTTCCTGTGGACAGGTTGTCATCCTGTGAAATTGGGTTGTCGGCAGCATACATAGAGGAATGACTGATTTAACAGCTACCAATCTCTCACTTTCCATTCACTTTGTATGCCCTGTCCCGTTTCGTCCAGCGTGCCATTTAATTCTCGTAAAGGATGCCTCGTTAATCAGCAGAAGAATAAATTAAATTGTCTTGCAGCTCACCTTCATTCGTTGACGTCGATGAGAGCAGCCAATTGAGCCCACTGAAGACCCTCGTCACAAAGGCCCTTACTGCAACGCCGCTTTTCGTGGCGATGTATTTGCTTGGCCCAAAAGACGATAACAGCTTAGGCCGAACTGCTGCTCAAAGAGACGGGTAGTCGGCCTCGCAAATCCCAGGTTCGGACATGAGCGGTCAAATCTGCATCAATTCTCAAAAAGAAAAACCTTTCCGGAGGTTCTTGTGGTCAGGTTGTCGTCCTTTGAGATAGGATTGTCAGCAACATACTTTGAGGAATGACGGATGTTGCAGAACTCTCAGCACTGTCAGCAAGAAAAAATGTGCTTGGTCAAAATCATTCAGATGTCAAGTTCACTTTGTTACGGTATACATCTTCCGACCAGCACTCTGACCCCTCCAGGCGGTAAAGTTGTTCCAGAGTTCGTTGTGCTTTTTCTCTTTATGACCCTGTCACGAGACATCAGAATGCGGTTGTTACGGCAAAGGAATGGTCCTTCAATTACGTCCAGGTTCCACAAAGGCCTTGTACTATTTTCATCCACAAGAAGCCGGACAGAACCAGACGTGTTATAAACCAAGTGACCCGATCACGGCTACAAAACATACTTCTGCACCACCTGTTTCATAGCTTCCCCGCACTTGGTATTTGTTATACTTGTACACACTGCAGCCACCTGCCTAAAGTAGACAGCATTCACGCATCAAGAGAATTACAGGCAAAGAACTAGCGCAAACAGCAAGCAAGCAATTAGGGAACTCCGAGGAGCACAGTTGCTGTTAGCACCAGGACAACAGTAGTGAATTAAGAAAGATCAATGCTAGGTGCAAGCAGGAGGCAAACACATATCAAAGAACAAAGAGAAGGCAAGATGCAGGTGACTGAGCACCATCACATATATAGGAAGAGGGAGAAAGATGGTGAAAGCACTGATGGCAAGACACTTATAGGCAGGCAAGAAATTAGTGACTGGCCAGAGAAAAGCACCCAACAGCATCTAGGCAAAGACAGGCGGCACGCTTGGCGGCAAACAGCAAGCAAGCAGCTAGGAAGCAGGGAGTAGCTTACTAGCGGCATGGCACCGAGAGCAGCAAGCGTGCAACGGCATGCCTTACACTAGATGCAAGCAGGCGGAAGGAAGAGAAAGCATCATGCAATTACAGGCAGGCAAGAAACTAGTGGCTGGCCAGAGAAAAGCACCCAACAGCATCTAGGCAACAACAGGCGGCACGCTTGGCGGCAAACAGCAAGCAAGCAGCTAGGAAGCAGGGAGTAGCTTACTAGCGGCATGGCACCGAGAGCAGCAAGTGTGCAACGGCATGCCTTACACTAGATGCAAGCAGGCGGAAGGAAGAGAAAGCATGATGCAATTACAGGCAGGCAAGAAACTAGTGGCTGGCCAGAGAAAAGCACCCAACAGCATCTAGGCAACGACAGGCGGCACGCTTGGCGGCAAACAGCAAGCAAGCAGCTAGGAAGCAGGGAGTAGCTTACTAGCGGCATGGCACCGAGAGCAGCAAGCGTGCAACGGCATGCCTTACACTAGATGCAAGCAGGCGGAAGGAAGAGAAAGCATGATGCAATTACAGGCAGGCAAGAAACTAGCGGCATGGCACCGAGAGCAGCAAGCGTGCAACGGCATGCCTTACACTAGATGCAAGCAGGCGGAAGGAAGAGAAAGCATGATGCAATTACAGGCAGGCAAGAAACTAGTGGCTGGCCAGAGAAAAGCACCCAACAGCATCTAGGCAACGACAGGCGGCACTCTTGGCGGCAAACAGCAAGCAAGCAGCTAGGAAGCAGGGAGTAGCTTACTAGCGGCATGGCACCGAGAGCAGCAAGCGTGCAACGGCATGCCTTACACTAGATGCAAGCAGGCGGAAGGAAGAGAAAGCATGATGCATGTTAGTGTTTAATCACAATGCAATAGAAAGTGGCTCAAAGTTGGTGGAAGCACCAGTAGGAAGCTAGTTGCACGCAGGCAAGGAATGACAGCATTTCAGAAGCATGCTGAATGCATTGATCTACAGGGCGACAGGCAGCGAGCTAGTGGGGGGGGGGGGGGAGTTAGCGGTCCTGTAATCTCTGCGTCTTGATTCCTTGTTTTGAAAAAAGCGCAAGTCCACTTGGCGATACCATTAATGGTGCGCTTGACCAATATCTGGTTCCTTCAAACAGTCAGGTTCTTTCCACCAAAAAGTCACGATCTCCAAGAGTCTTCTTTGTAACGCCGCACCTGAGTAATTGGCTGGGTTGCTCCGAAGGACGGTGCTGCCACTGAGCAGGTCGACTTGGATCAGTCAATTTTTCGAGGTGTGGTACTTCTCCAACTGCACATATATTGCTCGTGGAGCAATGCCAGTATGCCAATTTAAGGGAGTATTCAAATGAAACAAGTTGAGTTCTTCAAGCTTTAGTTTGTCAGGGATTTCAACACGGAAGCCATCACTGACTTTTTCGTAGCTTCATATCGAGGACTCATATTGTTGGTTAGGCATTTTGCAACTAGAAGACCTGGTAGACTTCTGACGGTCTTTTCGGTAATTGCACCGTGGCTGACTTGAACACATGCAAGTGTTTCTGTGGTCAGGCGAAGAAACACAAAGTCGTCGGTGCACCCACTTTTGGAAAGAGAGCCATCAGGCACGTCACTCAGGAAAGTTGCAGCTGTCCTTCTTGAAACAGAACAGTGCGGTTTTGACGGAGACAAGGAGGGAGACTCCTTCTTGTTCATTGCGATAGATCCTCGTATCAAACTGCTGCTCCATCAAGTCTAAGGATTTGGACTTAAGTAAATAAGGTCTATGCGATTTCGGCAGGTGGGTACCTACCAACACTACGCCGAACAATCGGACACGAGAGTTCTGTATTTCAAAGTATGCCAATGCCAACTGTGCCACAGCCACTGCAGCATAAAATAATTTTATGCTTGGTTGGCAATTAGACTCAAAATAATTCTCACTGCCTGAAAGAATGGAAGTGACCCAAAGGTGAGTAAAAGTCCGGAGAGATTGAAAGCCAGTAAGACAAAAGGAAAGCCGGAGGACAGGAAAAAACAACCGATATCCCCTTGATGGGTCACTGCAGAGACGCCCTGTATGTGAAGGCGAGGTCAAAGGGATTCTTTGCATCCGCCGTGAACTTGGATGTGTCCAAAAACCGAGCATCAGCTCAACCTTCACTGTCCCTTTTTCGCCGTACATGGCTAAGCAGCACACAGTCATTCGCGATGTGGTCAATCCCACACGTGCTCGGGTCCGTGGTGTCGCAACACACCAAACGCCTGCCTACGCAGACGCCCCTGCGGGAGCCCATGTAGGGCAGGTTCCCATCGTTGTTTTCTGAACACTCGTATACAACCCAAAAAGTGAACAACTTTTGAACACTTGCAATAAATGTCCTCGCCTTCAATTTTGAAAGCTGGACACTAGGTCAGCCTTCCGCTGCAGTGTCGATATGCAACCTCTTCCCTTCACAGACTAAGCACTTGAGTGGCACCAACTGCATGTTGCATTTCGTCTACGTCCCTGGTAGCTTCAGACTTCCCCTAACAAGAAGACACTTGATAGTGTCCAATCTTTCACTCTCCATTCACTGTGTATACCCTATACCGTTTTTTCAAGCGTGCCATCTAATTCTCATAAAGGATGCCTGGTAATTAGAAGAATTATTATAGTCTTGCAGCTCACCTTCATTCGTTGACGTCGATGAGAACAGCCAATTGAGGCCACTGAAGACCCTCGTCACAAAGGCCCTTACCGCACGCCGCTTCTTGTGGCGATGCATTCGCTTGGTCCAAAAGACGATGTGCCCGGCAGCCACAGATTAGGCCTAACTTCTGCTCCAAGAGGCAGGTAGTCGGGCTCGGATATCCCAGGTTCGGACATGAGCAGTCAAATCTGCATCAATTCTCAAAGGGGAACGTTTCTCCGGAAGTTCCTGTGGACAGGTTGTCATCCTGTGAAATTGGGTTGTCGGCAGCATACATAGAGGAATGACTGATTTAACAGCTACCAATCTCTCACTTTCCATTCACTTTGTATGCCCTGTCCCGTTTCGTCCAGCGTGCCATCTAATTCTCGTAAAGGATGCCTCGTTAATCAGCAGAAGAATAAATTAAATTGTCTTGCAGCTCACCTTCATTCGTTGACGTCGATGAGAGCAGCCAATTGAGCCCACTGAAGACCCTCGTCACAAAGGCCCTTACTGCAACGCCGCTTTTCGTGGCGATGTATTTGCTTGGCCCAAAAGACGATAACAGCTTAGGCCGAACTGCTGCTCAAAGAGACGGGTAGTCGGCCTCGCAAATCCCAGGTTCGGACATGAGCGGTCAAATCTGCATCAATTCTCAAAAAGAAAAACCTTTCCGGAGGTTCTTGTGGTCAGGTTGTCGTCCTTTGAGATTGGATTGTCAGCAACATACTTTGAGGAATGACGGATGTTGCAGAACTCTCAGCACTGTCAGCAAGAAAAAATGTGCTTGGTCAAAATCATTCAGATGTCAAGTTCACTTTGTTACGGTATACATCTTCCGACCAGCACTCCGACCCCTCCAGGCGGTAAAGTTGTTCCAGAGTTCGTTGTGCTTTTTCTCTATATGACCCTGTCACGAGACATCAGAATGCGGTTGTTACGGCAAAGGAATGGTCCTTCAATTACGTCCAGGTTCCACAAAGGCCTTGTACTATTTTCATCCACAAGAAGCCGGACAGAACCAGACGTGTTATAAACCAAGTGACCCGATCACGGCTACAAAACATACTTCTGCACCACCTGTTTCATAGCTTCCCCGCACTTGGTATTTGTTATACTTGTACACACTGCAGCCACCTGCCTAAAGTAGACAGCATTCACGCATCAAGAGAATTACAGGCAAAGAACTAGCGCAAACAGCAAGCAAGCAATTAGGGAACTCCGAGGAGCACAGTTGCTGTTAGCACCAGGACAACAGTAGTGAATTAAGAAAGATCAATGCTAGGTGCAAGCAGGAGGCAAACACATATCAAAGAACAAAGAGAAGGCAAGATGCAGGTGACTGAGCACCATCACATATATAGGAAGAGGGAGAAAGATGGTGAAAGTACTGATGGCAAGGCACTTATAGGCAGGCAAGAAACTAGTGGCTGGCCAGATAAAAGCACCCAACAGCATCTAGGCAACGACAGGCGGCACGCTTGGCGGCAAACAGCAAGCAAGCAGCTAGGAAGCAGGGAGTAGCTTACTAGCGGCATGGCACCGAGAGCAGCAAGCGTGCAACGGCATGCCTCACACTAGATGCAAGCAGGCGGAAGGAAGAGAAAGCATCATGCAATTACAGGCAGGCAAGAAACTAGTGGCTGGCCAGAGAAAAGCACCCAACAGCATCTATGCAACGACAGGCGGCACGCTTGGCGGCAAACAGCAAGCAAGCAGCTAGGAAGCAGGGAGTAGCTTACTAGCGGCATGGCACCGAGAGCAGCAAGCGTGCAACGGCATGCCTTACACTAGATGCAAGCAGGCGGAAGGAAGAGAAAGCATGATGCAATTACAGGCAGGCAAGAAACTAGTGGCTGGCCAGAGAAAAGCACCCAACAGCATCTAGGCAACGACAGGCGGCACGCTTGGCGGCAAACAGCAAGCAAGCAGCTAGGAAGCAGGGAGTAGCTTACTAGCGGCATGGCACCGAGAGCAGCAAGCGTGCAACGGCATGCCTTACACTAGATGCAAGCAGGCGGAAGGAAGAGAAAGCATGATGCAATTACAGGCAGGCAAGAAACTAGTGGCTGGCCAGAGAAAAGCACCCAACAGCATCTAGGCAACGACAGGCGGCACGCTTGGCGGCAAACAGCAAGCAAGCAGCTAGGAAGCAGGGAGTAGCTTACTAGCGGCATGGCACCGAGAGCAGCAAGCGTGCAACGGCATGCCTTACACTAGATGCAAGCAGGCGGAAGGAAGAGAAAGCATGATGCAATTACAGGCAGGCAAGAAACTAGCGGCATGGCACCGAGAGCAGCAAGCGTGCAACGGCATGCCTTACACTAGATGCAAGCAGGCGGAAGGAAGAGAAAGCATGATGCAATTACAGGCAGGCAAGAAACTAGTGGCTGGCCAGAGAAAAGCACCCAACAGCATCTAGGCAACGACAGGCGGCACGCTTGGCGGCAAACAGCAAGCAAGCAGCTAGGAAGCAGAGAGTAGCTTACTAGCGGCATGGCACCAAGAGAGCAGCAAGCGTGCAACGGCATGCCTTACACTAGATGCAAGCAGGCGGAAGGAAGCATGATGCATGTTAGTGTTTAATCACAATGCAATAGAAAGTGGCTCAAAGTTGGTGGAAGCACCAGTAGGAAGCTAGTTGCACGCAGGCAAGGAATGACAGCATTTCAGAAGCATGCTGAATGCATTGATCTACAGGGCGACAGGCAGCGAGCTAGTGGGGGGGGGAGTTAGCGGTCCTGTAATCTCTGCGTCTTGATTCCTTGTTTTGAAAAAAGCGCAAGTCCACTTGGCGATACCATTAATGGTGCGCTTGACCAATATCTGGTTCCTTCAAACAGTCAGGTTCTTTCCACCAAAAAGTCACGATCTCCAAGAGTCTTCTTTGTAACGCCGCACCTGAGTAATTGGCTGGGTTGCTCCGAAGGACGGTGCTGCCACTGAGCAGGTCGACTTGGATCAGTCAATTTTTCGAGGTGTGGTACTTCTCCAACTGCACATATATTGCTCGTGGAGCAATGCCAGTATGCCAATTTAAGGGAGTATTCAAATGAAACAAGTTGAGTTCTTCAAGCTTTAGTTTGTCAGGGATTTCAGCACGGAAGCCATCACTGACTTTTTCGTAGCTTCATATCCAGGACTCATATTGTTGGTTAGGCATTTTGCAACTAGAAGACCTGGTAGACTTCTGACGGTCTTTTCGGTAATTGCACCGTGGCTGACTTGAACACATGCAAGTGTTTCTGTGGTCAGGCGAAGAAACACAAAGTCGTCGGTGCACCCACTTTTGGAAAGAGAGCCATCAGGCACGTCACTCAGGAAAGTTGCAGCTGTCCTTCTTGAAACAGAACAGTGCGGTTTTGACGGAGACAAGGAGGGAGACTCCTTGTTCATTGCGATAGATCCTCGTATCAAACTGCTGCTCCATCAAGTCTAAGGATTTGGACTTAAGTAAATAAGGTCTATGCGATTTCGGCAGGTGGGTACCTACCAACACTACGCCGAACAATCGGACACGAGATTTCTGTATTTCAAAGTATGCCAATGCCAACTGTGCCACAGCCACTGCAGCATAAAATAATTTTATGATTGGTTGGCAATTAGACTCAAAATAATTCTCACTGCCTGAAAGAATGGAAGTGACCCAAAGGTGAGTAAAAGTCCGGAGAGATTGAAAGCCAGTAAGACAAAAGGAAAGCCGGAGGACAGGAAAAAACAACCGATATCCCCTTGATGGGTCACTGCAGAGACGCCCTGTATGTGAAGGCGAGGTCAAAGGGATTCTTTGCATCCGCCGTGAACTTGGATGTGTCCAAAAACCGAGCATCAGCTCAACCTTCACTGTCCCTTTTTCACCGTACATGGCTAAGCAGCACACAGTCATTCGCGATGTGGTCAATCCCACACGTGCTCGGGTCCGTGGTGTCGCAACACACCAAACGCCTGCCTACGCAGACGCCCCTGCGGGAGCCCATGTAGGGCAGGTTCCCATCGTTGTTTTCTGAACACTCGTATACAACCCAAAAAGTGAACAACTTTTGAACACTTGCAATAAATGTCCTCGCCTTCAATTTTGAAAGCTGGACACTAGGTCAGCCTTCCGCTGCAGTGTCGATATGCAACCTCTTCCCTTCACAGACTAAGCACTTGAGTGGCACCAACTGCATGTTGCATTTCGTCTACGTCCCTGGTAGCTTCAGACTTCCCCTAACAAGAAGACACTTGATAGTGTCCAATCTTTCACTCTCCATTCACTGTGTATACCCTATACCGTTTTTTCAAGCGTGCCATCTAATTCTCATAAAGGATGCCTGGTAATTAGAAGAATTATTATAGTCTTGCAGCTCACCTTCATTCGTTGACGTCGATGAGAACAGCCAATTGAGGCCACTGAAGACCCTCGTCACAAAGGCCCTTACCGCACGCCGCTTCTTGTGGCGATGCATTCGCTTGGTCCAAAAGACGATGTGCCCGGCAGCCACAGATTAGGCCTAACTTCTGCTCCAAGAGGCAGGTAGTCGGGCTCGGATATCCCAGGTTCAGACATGAGCAGTCAAATCTGCATCAATTCTCAAAGGGGAACGTTTCTCCGGAAGTTCCTGTGGACAGGTTGTCATCCTGTGAAATTGGGTTGTCGGCAGCATACATAGAGGAATGACTGATTTAACAGCTACCAATCTCTCACTTTCCATTCACTTTGTATGCCCTGTCCCGTTTCGTCCAGCGTGCCATCTAATTCTCGTAAAGGATGCCTCGTTAATCAGCAGAAGAATAAATTAAATTGTCTTGCAGCTCACCTTCATTCGTTGACGTCGATGAGAGCAGCCAATTGAGCCCACTGAAGACCCTCGTCACAAAGGCCCTTACTGCAACGCCGCTTTTCGTGGCGATGTATTTGCTTGGCCCAAAAGACGATAACAGCTTAGGCCGAACTGCTGCTCAAAGAGACGGGTAGTCGGCCTCGCAAATCCCAGGTTCGGACATGAGCGGTCAAATCTGCATCAATTCTCAAAAAGAAAAACCTTTCCGGAGGTTCTTGTGGTCAGGTTGTCGTCCTTTGAGATAGGATTGTCAGCAACATACTTTGAGGAATGACGGATGTTGCAGAACTCTCAGCACTGTCAGCAAGAAAAAATGTGCTTGGTCAAAATCATTCAGATGTCAAGTTCACTTTGTTACGGTATACATCTTCCGACCAGCACTCTGACCCCTCCAGGCGGTAAAGTTGTTCCAGAGTTCGTTGTGCTTTTTCTCTATATGACCCTGTCACGAGACATCAGAATGCGGTTGTTACGGCAAAGGAATGGTCCTTCAATTACGTCCAGGTTCCACAAAGGCCTTGTACTATTTTCATCCACAAGAAGCCGGACAGAACCAGACGTGTTATAAACCAAGTGACCCGATCACGGCTACAAAACATACTTCTGCACCACCTGTTTCATAGCTTCCCCGCACTTGGTATTTGTTATACTTGTACACACTGCAGCCACCTGCCTAAAGTAGACAGCATTCACGCATCAAGAGAATTACAGGCAAAGAACTAGCGCAAACAGCAAGCAAGCAATTAGGGAACTCCGAGGAGCACAGTTGCTGTTAGCACCAGGACAACAGTAGTGAATTAAGAAAGATCAATGCTAGGTGCAAGCAGGACGCAAACACATATCAAAGAACAAAGAGAAGGCAAGATGCAGGTGACTGAGCACCATCACATATATAGGAAGAGGGAGAAAGATGGTGAAAGCACTGATGGCAAGGCACTTATAGGCAGGCAAGAAACTAGTGGCTGGCCAGATAAAAGCACCCAACAGCATCTAGGCAACGACAGGCGGCACGCTTGGCGGCAAACAGCAAGCAAGCAGCTAGGAAGCAGGGATTAGCTTACTAGCGGCATGGCACCGAGAGCAGCAAGCGTGCAACGGCATGCCTCACACTAGATGCAAGCAGGCGGAAGGAAGAGAAAGCATCATGCAATTACAGGCAGGCAAGAAACTAGTGGCTGGCCAGAGAAAAGCACCCAACAGCATCTAGGCAACGACAGGCGGCACGCTTGGCGGCAAACAGCAAGCAAGCAGCTAGGAAGCAGGGAGTAGCTTACTAGCGGCATGGCACCGAGAGCAGCAAGCGTGCAACGGCATGCCTCACACTAGATGCAAGCAGGCGGAAGGAAGACAAAGCATGATGCAATTACAGGCAGGCAAGAAACTAGTGGCTGGCCAGAGAAAAGCACCCAACAGCATCTAGGCAACGACAGGCGGCACGCTTGGCGGCAAACAGCAAGCAAGCAGCTAGGAAGCAGGGAGTAGCTTACTAGCGGCATGGCACCGAGAGCAGCAAGCGTGCAACGGCATGCCTTACACTAGATGCAAGCAGGCGGAAGGAAGAGAAAGCATGATGCAATTACAGGCAGGCAAGAAACTAGTGGCTGGCCAGAGAAAAGCACCCAACAGCATCTAGGCAACGACAGGCGGCACGCTTGGCGGCAAACAGCAAGCAAGCAGCTAGGAAGCAGGGAGTAGCTTACTAGCGGCATGGCACCGAGAGCAGCAAGCGTGCAACGGCATGCCTTACACTAGATGCAAGCAGGCGGAAGGAAGAGAAAGCATGATGCAATTACAGGCAGGCAAGAAACTAGCGGCATGGCACCGAGAGCAGCAAGCGTGCAACGGCATGCCTTACACTAGATGCAAGCAGGCGGAAGGAAGAGAAAGCATGATGCGATTACAGGCAGGCAAGAAACTAGCGGCATGGCACCGAGAGCAGCAAGCGTGCAACGGCATGCCTTACACTAGATGCAAGCAGGCGGAAGGAAGAGAAAGCATGATGCAATTACAGGCAGGCAAGAAACTAGTGGCTGGCCAGAGAAAAGCACCCAACAGCATCTAGGCAACGACAGGCGGCACGCTTGGCGGCAAACAGCAAGCAAGCAGCTAGGAAGCAGGGAGTAGCTTACTAGCGGCATGGCACCGAGAGCAGCAAGCGTGCAACGGCATGCCTTACACTAGATGCAAGCAGGCGGAAGGAAGAGAAAGCATGATGCAATTACAGGCAGGCAAGAAACTAGTGGCTGGCCAGAGAAAAGCACCCAACAGCATCTAGGCAACGACAGGCGGCACGCTTGGCGGCAAACAGCAAGCAAGCAGCTAGGAAGCAGGGAGTAGCTTACTAGCGGCATGGCACCGAGAGCAGCAAGCGTGCAACGGCATGCCTTACACTAGATGCAAGCAGGCGGAAGGAAGAGAAAGCATGATGCATGTTAGTGTTTAATCACAATGCAATAGAAAGTGGCTCAAAGTTGGTGGAAGCACCAGTAGGAAGCTAGTTGCACGCAGGCAAGGAATGACAGCATTTCAGAAGCATGCTGAATGCATTGATCTACAGGGCGACAGGCAGCGAGCTAGTGGGGGGGGGGGAGTTAGCGGTCCTGTAATCTCTGCGTCTTGATTCCTTGTTTTGAAAAAAGCGCAAGTCCACTTGGCGATACCATTAATGGTGCGCTTGACCAATATCTGGTTCCTTCAAACAGTCAGGTTCTTTCCACCAAAAAGTCACGATCTCCAAGAGTCTTCTTTGTAACGCCGCACCTGAGTAATTGGCTGGGTTGCTCCGAAGGACGGTGCTGCCACTGAGCAGGTCGACTTGGATCAGTCAATTTTTCGAGGTGTGGTACTTCTCCAACTGCACATATATTGCTCGTGGAGCAATGCCAGTATGCCAATTTAAGGGAGTATTCAAATGAAACAAGTTGAGTTCTTCAAGCTTTAGTTTGTCAGGGATTTCAGCACGGAAGCCATCACTGACTTTTTCGTAGCTTCATATCGAGGACTCATATTGTTGGTTAGGCATTTTGCAACTAGAAGACCTGGTAGACTTCTGACGGTCTTTTCGGTAATTGCACCGTGGCTGACTTGAACACATGCAAGTGTTTCTGTGGTCAGGCGAAGAAACACAAAGTCGTCGGTGCACCCACTTTTGGAAAGAGAGCCATCAGGCACGTCACTCAGGAAAGTTGCAGCTGTCCTTCTTGAAACAGAACAGTGCGGTTTTGACGGAGACAAGGAGGGAGACTCCTTGTTCATTGCGATAGATCCTCGTATCAAACTGCTGCTCCATCAAGTCTAAGGATTTGGACTTAAGTAAATAAGGTCTATGCGATTTCGGCAGGTGGGTACCTACCAACACTACGCCGAACAATCGGACACGAGATTTCTGTATTTCAAAGTATGCCAATGCCAACTGTGCCACAGCCACTGCAGCATAAAATAATTTTATGATTGGTTGGCAATTAGACTCAAAATAATTCTCACTGCCTGAAAGAATGGAAGTGACCCAAAGGTGAGTAAAAGTCCGGAGAGATTGAAAGCCAGTAAGACAAAAGGAAAGCCGGAGGACAGGAAAAAACAACCGATATCCCCTTGATGGGTCACTGCAGAGACGCCCTGTATGTGAAGGCGAGGTCAAAGGGATTCTTTGCATCCGCCATGAACTTGGATGTGTCCAAAAACCGAGCATCAGCTCAACCTTCACTGTCCCTTTTTCGCCGTACATGGCTAAGCAGCACACAGTCATTCGCGATGTGGTCAATCCCACACGTGCTCGGGTCCGTGGTGTCGCAACACACCAAACGCCTGCCTACGCAGACGCCCCTGCGGGAGCCCATGTAGGGCAGGTTCCCATCGTTGTTTTCTGAACACTCGTATACAACCCAAAAAGTGAACAACTTTTGAACACTTGCAATAAATGTCCTCGCCTTCAATTTTGAAAGCTGGACACTAGGTCAGCCTTCCGCTGCAGTGTCGATATGCAACCTCTTCCCTTCACAGACTAAGCACTTGAGTGGCACCAACTCCATGTTGCATTTCGTCTACGTCCCTGGTAGCTTCAGACTTCCCCTAACAAGAAGACACTTGATAGTGTCCAATCTTTCACTCTCCATTCACTGTGTATACCCTATACCGTTTTTTCAAGCGTGCCATCTAATTCTCATAAAGGATGCCTGGTAATTAGAAGAATTATTATAGTCTTGCAGCTCACCTTCATTCGTTGACGTCGATGAGAACAGCCAATTGAGGCCACTGAAGACCCTCGTCACAAAGGCCCTTACCGCACGCCGCTTCTTGTGGCGATGCATTCGCTTGGTCCAAAAGACGATGTGCCCGGCAGCCACAGATTGGGCCTAACTTCTGCTCCAAGAGGCAGGTAGTCGGGCTCGGATATCCCAGGTTCGGACATGAGCAGTCAAATCTGCATCAATTCTCAAAGGGGAACGTTTCTCCGGAAGTTCCTGTGGACAGGTTGTCATCCTGTGAAATTGGGTTGTCGGCAGCATACATAGAGGAATGACTGATTTAACAGCTACCAATCTCTCACTTTCCATTCACTTTGTATGCCCTGTCCCGTTTCGTCCAGCGTGCCATCTAATTCTCGTAAAGGATGCCTCGTTAATCAGCAGAAGAATAAATTAAATTGTCTTGCAGCTCACCTTCATTCGTTGACGTCGATGAGAGCAGCCAATTGAGCCCACTGAAGACCCTCGTCACAAAGGCCCTTACTGCAACGCCGCTTTTCGTGGCGATGTATTTGCTTGGCCCAAAAGACGATAACAGCTTAGGCCGAACTGCTGCTCAAAGAGACGGGTAGTCGGCCTCGCAAATCCCAGGTTCGGACATGAGCGGTCAAATCTGCATCAATTCTCAAAAAGAAAAACCTTTCCGGAGGTTCTTGTGGTCAGGTTGTCGTCCTTTGAGATTGGATTGTCAGCAACATACTTTGAGGAATGACGGATGTTGCAGAACTCTCAGCACTGTCAGCAAGAAAAAATGTGCTTGGTCAAAATCATTCAGATGTCAAGTTCACTTTGTTACGGTATACATCTTCCGACCAGCACTCCGACCCCTCCAGGCGGTAAAGTTGTTCCAGAGTTCGTTGTGCTTTTTCTCTATATGACCCTGTCACGAGACATCAGAATGCGGTTGTTACGGCAAAGGAATGGTCCTTCAATTACGTCCAGGTTCCACAAAGGCCTTGTACTATTTTCATCCACAAGAAGCCGGACAGAACCAGACGTGTTATAAACCAAGTGACCCGATCACGGCTACAAAACATACTTCTGCACCACCTGTTTCATAGCTTCCCCGCACTTGGTATTTGTTATACTTGTACACACTGCAGCCACCTGCCTAAAGTAGACAGCATTCACGCATCAAGAGAATTACAGGCAAAGAACTAGCGCAAACAGCAAGCAAGCAATTAGGGAACTCCGAGGAGCACAGTTGCTGTTAGCACCAGGACAACAGTAGTGAATTAAGAAAGATCAATGCTAGGTGCAAGCAGGAGGCAAACACATATCAAAGAACAAAGAGAAGGCAAGATGCAGGTGACTGAGCACCATCACATATATAGGAAGAGGGAGAAAGATGGTGAAAGTACTGATGGCAAGGCACTTATAGGCAGGCAAGAAACTAGTGGCTGGCCAGATAAAAGCACCCAACAGCATCTAGGCAACGACAGGCGGCACGCTTGGCGGCAAACAGCAAGCAAGCAGCTAGGAAGCAGGGAGTAGCTTACTAGCGGCATGGCACCGAGAGCAGCAAGCGTGCAACGGCATGCCTCACACTAGATGCAAGCAGGCGGAAGGAAGAGAAAGCATCATGCAATTACAGGCAGGCAAGAAACTAGTGGCTGGCCAGAGAAAAGCACCCAACAGCATCTATGCAACGACAGGCGGCACGCTTGGCGGCAAACAGCAAGCAAGCAGCTAGGAAGCAGGGAGTAGCTTACTAGCGGCATGGCACCGAGAGCAGCAAGCGTGCAACGGCATGCCTTACACTAGATGCAAGCAGGCGGAAGGAAGAGAAAGCATGATGCAATTACAGGCAGGCAAGAAACTAGTGGCTGGCCAGAGAAAAGCACCCAACAGCATCTAGGCAACGACAGGCGGCACGCTTGGCGGCAAACAGCAAGCAAGCAGCTAGGAAGCAGGGAGTAGCTTACTAGCGGCATGGCACCGAGAGCAGCAAGCGTGCAACGGCATGCCTTACACTAGATGCAAGCAGGCGGAAGGAAGAGAAAGCATGATGCAATTACAGGCAGGCAAGAAACTAGTGGCTGGCCAGAGAAAAGCACCCAACAGCATCTAGGCAACGACAGGCGGCACGCTTGGCGGCAAACAGCAAGCAAGCAGCTAGGAAGCAGGGAGTAGCTTACTAGCGGCATGGCACCGAGAGCAGCAAGCGTGCAACGGCATGCCTTACACTAGATGCAAGCAGGCGGAAGGAAGAGAAAGCATGATGCAATTACAGGCAGGCAAGAAACTAGCGGCATGGCACCGAGAGCAGCAAGCGTGCAACGGCATGCCTTACACTAGATGCAAGCAGGCGGAAGGAAGAGAAAGCATGATGCAATTACAGGCAGGCAAGAAACTAGTGGCTGGCCAGAGAAAAGCACCCAACAGCATCTAGGCAACGACAGGCGGCACGCTTGGCGGCAAACAGCAAGCAAGCAGCTAGGAAGCAGAGAGTAGCTTACTAGCGGCATGGCACCAAGAGAGCAGCAAGCGTGCAACGGCATGCCTTACACTAGATGCAAGCAGGCGGAAGGAAGCATGATGCATGTTAGTGTTTAATCACAATGCAATAGAAAGTGGCTCAAAGTTGGTGGAAGCACCAGTAGGAAGCTAGTTGCACGCAGGCAAGGAATGACAGCATTTCAGAAGCATGCTGAATGCATTGATCTACAGGGCGACAGGCAGCGAGCTAGTGGGGGGGGGAGTTAGCGGTCCTGTAATCTCTGCGTCTTGATTCCTTGTTTTGAAAAAAGCGCAAGTCCACTTGGCGATACCATTAATGGTGCGCTTGACCAATATCTGGTTCCTTCAAACAGTCAGGTTCTTTCCACCAAAAAGTCACGATCTCCAAGAGTCTTCTTTGTAACGCCGCACCTGAGTAATTGGCTGGGTTGCTCCGAAGGACGGTGCTGCCACTGAGCAGGTCGACTTGGATCAGTCAATTTTTCGAGGTGTGGTACTTCTCCAACTGCACATATATTGCTCGTGGAGCAATGCCAGTATGCCAATTTAAGGGAGTATTCAAATGAAACAAGTTGAGTTCTTCAAGCTTTAGTTTGTCAGGGATTTCAGCACGGAAGCCATCACTGACTTTTTCGTAGCTTCATATCAAGGACTCATATTGTTGGTTAGGCATTTTGCAACTAGAAGACCTGGTAGACTTCTGACGGTCTTTTCGGTAATTGCACCGTGGCTGACTTGAACACATGCAAGTGTTTCTGTGGTCAGGCGAAGAAACACAAAGTCGTCGGTGCACCCACTTTTGGAAAGAGAGCCATCAGGCACGTCACTCAGGAAAGTTGCAGCTGTCCTTCTTGAAACAGAACAGTGCGGTTTTGACGGAGACAAGGAGGGAGACTCCTTGTTCATTGCGATAGATCCTCGTATCAAACTGCTGCTCCATCAAGTCTAAGGATTTGGACTTAAGTAAATAAGGTCTATGCGATTTCGGCAGGTGGGTACCTACCAACACTACGCCGAACAATCGGACACGAGATTTCTGTATTTCAAAGTATGCCAATGCCAACTGTGCCACAGCCACTGCAGCATAAAATAATTTTATGATTGGTTGGCAATTAGACTCAAAATAATTCTCACTGCCTGAAAGAATGGAAGTGACCCAAAGGTGAGTAAAAGTCCGGAGAGATTGAAAGCCAGTAAGACAAAAGGAAAGCCGGAGGACAGGAAAAAACAACCGATATCCCCTTGATGGGTCACTGCAGAGACGCCCTGTATGTGAAGGCGAGGTCAAAGGGATTCTTTGCATCCGCCGTGAACTTGGATGTGTCCAAAAACCGAGCATCAGCTCAACCTTCACTGTCCCTTTTTCACCGTACATGGCTAAGCAGCACACAGTCATTCGCGATGTGGTCAATCCCACACGTGCTCGGGTCCGTGGTGTCGCAACACACCAAACGCCTGCCTACGCAGACGCCCCTGCGGGAGCCCATGTAGGGCAGGTTCCCATCGTTGTTTTCTGAACACTCGTATACAACCCAAAAAGTGAACAACTTTTGAACACTTGCAATAAATGTCCTCGCCTTCAATTTTGAAAGCTGGACACTAGGTCAGCCTTCCGCTGCAGTGTCGATATGCAACCTCTTCCCTTCACAGACTAAGCACTTGAGTGGCACCAACTGCATGTTGCATTTCGTCTACGTCCCTGGTAGCTTCAGACTTCCCCTAACAAGAAGACACTTGATAGTGTCCAATCTTTCACTCTCCATTCACTGTGTATACCCTATACCGTTTTTTCAAGCGTGCCATCTAATTCTCATAAAGGATGCCTGGTAATTAGAAGAATTATTATAGTCTTGCAGCTCACCTTCATTCGTTGACGTCGATGAGAACAGCCAATTGAGGCCACTGAAGACCCTCGTCACAAAGGCCCTTACCGCACGCCGCTTCTTGTGGCGATGCATTCGCTTGGTCCAAAAGACGATGTGCCCGGCAGCCACAGATTAGGCCTAACTTCTGCTCCAAGAGGCAGGTAGTCGGGCTCGGATATCCCAGGTTCAGACATGAGCAGTCAAATCTGCATCAATTCTCAAAGGGGAACGTTTCTCCGGAAGTTCCTGTGGACAGGTTGTCATCCTGTGAAATTGGGTTGTCGGCAGCATACATAGAGGAATGACTGATTTAACAGCTACCAATCTCTCACTTTCCATTCACTTTGTATGCCCTGTCCCGTTTCGTCCAGCGTGCCATCTAATTCTCGTAAAGGATGCCTCGTTAATCAGCAGAAGAATAAATTAAATTGTCTTGCAGCTCACCTTCATTCGTTGACGTCGATGAGAGCAGCCAATTGAGCCCACTGAAGACCCTCGTCACAAAGGCCCTTACTGCAACGCCGCTTTTCGTGGCGATGTATTTGCTTGGCCCAAAAGACGATAACAGCTTAGGCCGAACTGCTGCTCAAAGAGACGGGTAGTCGGCCTCGCAAATCCCAGGTTCGGACATGAGCGGTCAAATCTGCATCAATTCTCAAAAAGAAAAACCTTTCCGGAGGTTCTTGTGGTCAGGTTGTCGTCCTTTGAGATTGGATTGTCAGCAACATACTTTGAGGAATGACGGATGTTGCAGAACTCTCAGCACTGTCAGCAAGAAAAAATGTGCTTGGTCAAAATCATTCAGATGTCAAGTTCACTTTGTTACGGTATACATCTTCCGACCAGCACTCTGACCCCTCCAGGCGGTAAAGTTGTTCCAGAGTTCGTTGTGCTTTTTCTCTATATGACCCTGTCACGAGACATCAGAATGCGGTTGTTACGGCAAAGGAATGGTCCTTCAATTACGTCCAGGTTCCACAAAGGCCTTGTACTATTTTCATCCACAAGAAGCCGGACAGAACCAGACGTGTTATAAACCAAGTGACCCGATCACGGCTACAAAACATACTTCTGCACCACCTGTTTCATAGCTTCCCCGCACTTGGTATTTGTTATACTTGTACACACTGCAGCCACCTGCCTAAAGTAGACAGCATTCACGCATCAAGAGAATTACAGGCAAAGAACTAGCGCAAACAGCAAGCAAGCAATTAGGGAACTCCGAGGAGCACAGTTGCTGTTAGCACCAGGACAACAGTAGTGAATTAAGAAAGATCAATGCTAGGTGCAAGCAGGAGGCAAACACATATCAAAGAACAAAGAGAAGGCAAGATGCAGGTGACTGAGCACCATCACATATATAGGAAGAGGGAGAAAGATGGTGAAAGTACTGATGGCAAGGCACTTATAGGCAGGCAAGAAACTAGCGGCTGGCCAGATAAAAGCACCCAACAGCATCTAGGCAACGACAGGCGGCACGCTTGGCGGCAAACAGCAAGCAAGCAGCTAGGAAGCAGGGATTAGCTTACTAGCGGCATGGCACCGAGAGCAGCAAGCGTGCAACGGCATGCCTCACACTAGATGCAAGCAGGCGGAAGGAAGAGAAAGCATGATGCAATTACAGGCAGGCAAGAAACTAGTGGCTGGCCAGAGAAAAGCACCCAACAGCATCTAGGCAACGACAGGCGGCACGCTTGGCGGCAAACAGCAAGAAAGCAGCTAGGAAGCAGGGAGTAGCTTACTAGCGGCATGGCACCGAGAGCAGCAAGCGTGCAACGGCATGCCTTACACTAGATGCAAGCAGGCGGAAGGAAGAGAAAGCATGATGCAATTACAGGCAGGCAAGAAACTAGTGGCTGGCCAGAGAAAAGCACCCAACAGCATCTAGGCAACGACAGGCGGCACGCTTGGCGGCAAACAGCAAGCAAGCAGCTAGGAAGCAGGGAGTAGCTTACTAGCGGCATGGCACCGAGCGCAGCAAGCGTGCAACGGCATGCCTTACACTAGATGCAAGCAGGCGGAAGGAAGAGAAAGCATGATGCAATTACAGGCAGGCAAGAAACTAGCGGCATGGCACCGAGAGCAGCAAGCGTGCAACGGCATGCCTTACACTAGATGCAAGCAGGCGGAAGGAAGAGAAAGCATGATGCGATTACAGGCAGGCAAGAAACTAGCGGCATGGCACCGAGAGCAGCAAGCGTGCAACGGCATGCCTTACACTAGATGCAAGCAGGCGGAAGGAAGAGAAAGCATGATGCAATTACAGGCAGGCAAGAAACTAGTGGCTGGCCAGAGAAAAGCACCCAACAGCATCTAGGCAACGACAGGCGGCACGCTTGGCGGCAAACAGCAAGCAAGCAGCTAGGAAGCAGGGAGTAGCTTACTAGCGGCATGGCACCGAGAGCAGCAAGCGTGCAACGGCATGCCTCACACTAGATGCAAGCAGGCGGAAGGAAGAGAAAGATCATGCAATTACAGGCAGGCAAGAAACTAGTGGCTGGCCAGAGAAAAGCACCCAACAGCATCTAGGCAACGACAGGCGGCACGCTTGGCGGCAAACAGCAAGCAAGCAGCTAGGAAGCAGGGAGTAGCTTACTAGCGGCATGGCACCGAGAGCAGCAAGCGTGCAACGGCATGCCTTACACTAGATGCAAGCAGGCGGAAGGAAGAGAAAGCATGATGCAATTACAGGCAGGCAAGAAACTAGTGGCTGGCCAGAGAAAAGCACCCAACAGCATCTAGGCAACGACAGGCGGCACGCTTGGCGGCAAACAGCAAGCAAGCAGCTAGGAAGCAGGGAGTAGCTTACTAGCGGCATGGCACCGAGAGCAGCAAGCGTGCAACGGCATACCTTACACTAGATGCAAGCAGGCGGAAGGAAGAGAAAGCATGATGCATGTTAGTGTTTAATCACAATGCAATAGAAAGTGGCTCAAAGTTGGTGGAAGCACCACTAGGAAGCTAGTTGCACGCAGGCAAGGAATGACAGCATTTCAGAAGCATGCTGAATGCATTGATCTACAGGGCGACAGGCAGCGAGCTAGTGGGGGGGGGGGAGGGGGGGGGGAGGGGGGGGGGGAGTTAGCGGTCCTGTAATCTCTGCGTCTTGATTGATTGTTTTGAAAAAAGCGCAAGTCCACTTGGCGATACCATTAATGGTGCGCTTGACCAATATCTGGTTCCTTCAAACAGTCAGGTTCTTTCCACCAAAAAGTCACGATCTCCAAGAGTCTTCTTTGTAACGCCGCACCTGAGTAATTGGCTGGGTTGCTCCGAAGGACGGTGCTGCCACTGAGCAGGTCGACTTGGATCAGTGAATTTTTTGAGATGTGGTACTTCTCCAACTGCACATATATTGCTCGTGGAGCAATGCCAGTATGCAAATTTAAGGGAGTATTCAAATGAAACAAGTTGAGTTCTTCAAGCTTTAGTTTGTCAGGGATTTCAGCACGGAAGCCATCACTGACTTTTTCGTAGCTTCATATCGAGGACTCATATTGTTGGTTAGGCATATTGCAACTAGAAGACGTGGTAGACTTCTGACGGTCTTTTCGGTAATTGCACCGTGGCTGACTTGAACACATGCAAGTGTTTCTGTGGTCAGGCGAAGAAACACAAAGTCATCGGTGCACCCACTTTTGGAAAGAGAGCCATCAGGCACGTCACTCAGGAAAGTTGCAGCAGTCCTTCTTGAAACAGAACAGTGCGGTTTTGACGGAGACAAGGAGGGAGACTCCTTCTTGTTCATTGCGATAGATCCTCGTATCAAACTGCTGCTCCATCAAGTCTAAGGATTTGGACTTAAGTAAATAAGGTCTATGCGATTTCGGCAGGTGGGTACCTACCAACACTACGCCGAACAATCGGACACGAGAGTTCTGTATTTCAAAGTATGCCAATGCCAACTGTGCCACAGCCACTGCAGCATAAAATAATTTTATGCTTGGTTGGCAATTAGACTCAAAATAATTCTCACTGCCTGAAAGAATGGAAGTGACCCAAAGGTGAGTAAAAGTCCGGAGAGATTGAAAGCCAGTAAGACAAAAGGAAAGCCGGAGGACAGGAAAAAACAACCGATATCCCCTTGATGGGTCACTGCAGAGACGCCCTGTATGTGAAGGCGAGGTCAAAGGGATTCTTTGCATCCGCCGTGAACTTGGATGTGTCCAAAAACCGAGCATCAGCTCAACCTTCACTGTCCCTTTTTCGCCGTACATGGCTAAGCAGCACACAGTCATTCGCGATGTGGTCAATCCCACACGTGCTCGGGTCCGTGGTGTCGCAACACACCAAACGCCTGCCTACGCAGACGCCCCTGCGGGAGCCCATGTAGAGCAGGTTCCCATCGTTGTTTTCTGAACACTCCTATACAACCCAAAAAGTGAACAACTTTTGAACACTTGCAATAAATGTCCTCGCCTTCAATTTTGAAAGCTGGACACTAGGTCAGCCTTCCGCTGCAGTGTCGATATGCAACCTCTTCCCTTCACAGACTAAGCACTTGAGTGGCACCAACTGCATGTTGCATTTCGTCTACGTCCCTGGTAGCTTCAGACTTCCCCTAACAAGAAGACACTTGATAGTGTCCAATCTTTCACTCTCCATTCACTGTGTATACCCTACACCGTTTTTTCAAGCGTGCCATCTAATTCTCATAAAGGATGCCTGGTAATTAGAAGAATTATTATAGTCTTGCAGCTCACCTTCATTCGTTGACGTCGATGAGAACAGCCAATTGAGGCCACTGAAGACCCTCGTCACAAAGGCCCTTACCGCACGCCGCTTCTTGTGGCGATGCATTCGCTTGGTCCAAAATACGATGTGCCCGGCAGCCACAGATTAGGCCTAACTTCTGCTCCAAGAGGCAGGTAGTCGGGCTCGGATATCCCAGGTTCGGACATGAGCAGTCAAATCTGCATCAATTCTCAAAGGGGAACGTTTCTCCGGAAGTTCCTGTGGACAGGTTGTCATCCTGTGAAATTGGGTTGTCGGCAGCATACATAGAGGAATGACTGATTTAACAGCTACCAATCTCTCACTTTCCATTCACTTTGTATGCCCTGTCCCGTTTCGTCCAGCGTGCCATTTAATTCTCGTAAAGGATGCCTCGTTAATCAGCAGAAGAATAAATTAAATTGTCTTGCAGCTCACCTTCATTCGTTGACGTCGATGAGAGCAGCCAATTGAGCCCACTGAAGACCCTCGTCACAAAGGCCCTTACTGCAACGCCGCTTTTCGTGGCGATGTATTTGCTTGGCCCAAAAGACGATAACAGCTTAGGCCGAACTGCTGCTCAAAGAGACGGGTAGTCGGCCTCGCAAATCCCAGGTTCGGACATGAGCGGTCAAATCTGCATCAATTCTCAAAAAGAAAAACCTTTCCGGAGGTTCTTGTGGTCAGGTTGTCGTCCTTTGAGATAGGATTGTCAGCAACATACTTTGAGGAATGACGGATGTTGCAGAACTCTCAGCACTGTCAGCAAGAAAAAATGTGCTTGGTCAAAATCATTCAGATGTCAAGTTCACTTTGTTACGGTATACATCTTCCGACCAGCACTCTGACCCCTCCAGGCGGTAAAGTTGTTCCAGAGTTCGTTGTGCTTTTTCTCTATATGACCCTGTCACGAGACATCAGAATGCGGTTGTTACGGCAAAGGAATGGTCCTTCAATTACGTCCAGGTTCCACAAAGGCCTTGTACTATTTTCATCCACAAGAAGCCGGACAGAACCAGACGTGTTATAAACCAAGTGACCCGATCACGGCTACAAAACATACTTCTGCACCACCTGTTTCATAGCTTCCCCGCACTTGGTATTTGTTATACTTGTACACACTGCAGCCACCTGCCTAAAGTAGACAGCATTCACGCATCAAGAGAATTACAGGCAAAGAACTAGCGCAAACAGCAAGCAAGCAATTAGGGAACTCCGAGGAGCACAGTTGCTGTTAGCACCAGGACAACAGTAGTGAATTAAGAAAGATCAATGCTAGGTGCAAGCAGGAGGCAAACACATATCAAAGAACAAAGAGAAGGCAAGATGCAGGTGACTGAGCACCATCACATATATAGGAAGAGGGAGAAAGATGGTGAAAGTACTGATGGCAAGGCACTTATAGGCAGGCAAGAAACTAGTGGCTGGCCAGAGAAAAGCACCCAACAGCATCTAGGCAACGACAGGCGGCACGCTTGGCAGCAAACAGCAAGCAAGCAGCTAGGAAGCAGGGAGTAGCTTACTAGCGGCATGGCACCGAGAGCAGCAAGCGTGCAACGGCATGCCTCACACTAGATGCAAGCAGGCGGAAGGAAGAGAAAGATCATGCAATTACAGGCAGGCAAGAAACTAGTGGCTGGCCAGAGAAAAGCACCCAACAGCATCTAGGCAACGACAGGCGGCACGCTTGGCGGCAAACAGCAAGCAAGCAGCTAGGAAGCAGGGAGTAGCTTACTAGCGGCATGGCACCGAGAGCAGCAAGCGTGCAACGGCATGCCTTACACTAGATGCAAGCAGGCGGAAGGAAGAGAAAGCATGATGCAATTACAGACAGGCAAGAAACTAGTGGCTGGCCAGAGAAAAGCACCCAACAGCATCTAGGCAACGACAGGCGGCACGCTTGGCGGCAAACAGCAAGCAAGCAGCTAGGAAGCAGGGAGTAGCTTACTAGCGGCATGGCACCGAGAGCAGCAAGCGTGCAACGGCATGCCTTACACTAGATGCAAGCAGGCGGAAGGAAGAGAAAGCATGATGCATGTTAGTGTTTAATCACAATGCAATAGAAAGTGGCTCAAAGTTGGTGGAAGCACCACTAGGAAGCTAGTTGCACGCAGGCAAGGAATGACAGCATTTCAGAAGCATGCTGAATGCATTGATCTACAGGGCGACAGGCAGCGAGCTAGTGGGGGGGGGAGGGGGGGGAGGGGGGGGGGAGTTAGCGGTCCTGTAATCTCTACGTCTTGATTGATTGTTTTGAAAAAAGCGCAAGTCCACTTGGCGATACCATTAATGGTGCGCTTGACCAATATCTGGTTCCTTCAAACAGTCAGGTTCTTTCCACCAAAAAGTCACGATCTCCAAGAGTCTTCTTTGTAACGCCGCACCTGAGTAATTGGCTGGGTTGCTCCGAAGGACGGTGCTGCCACTGAGCAGGTCGACTTGGATCAGTCAATTTTTCGAGGTGTGGTACTTCTCCAACTGCACATATATTGCTCGTGGAGCAATGCCAGTATGCCAATTTAAGGGAGTATTCAAATGAAACAAGTTGAGTTCTTCAAGCTTTAGTCTGTCAGGGATTTCAGCACGGAGGCCATCACTGACTTTTTCAAGCTTCATATCGAGGACTCATATTGGTGGTTAGGCATTTTGCAACTAGAAGACGTGGTAGACTTCTGACGGTCTTTCCGTAATTGCACCGTGGCCGACTTGAACACATGCAAGTGTTTCTGTGGTCAGGCGAAGAAACACAAAGTCATCGGTGCACCCACTTTTCGAAAGAGAGCCATCAGGCACGTCACTCAGGAAAGTTGCAGCTGTCCTTCTTGAAACAGAACAGTGCGGTTTTGACGGAGACAAGGAGGGAGACTCCTTGTTCATTGCGATAGATCCTCGTATCAAACTGCTGCTCCATCAAGTCTAAGGATTTGGACTTAAGTAAATAAGGTCTATGCGATTTCGGCAGGTGGGTACCTACCAACACTACGCCGAACAATCGGACACGAGATTTCTGTATTTCAAAGTATGCCAATGCCAACTGTACCACAGCCACTGCAGCATAAAATAATTTTATGATTGGTTGGCAATTAGACTCAAAATAATTCTCACTGCCTGAAAGAATGGAAGTGACCCAAAGGTGAGTAAAAGTCCGGAGAGATTGAAAGCCAGTAAGACAAAAGGAAAGCCGGAGGACAGGAAAAAACAACCGATATCCCCTTGATGGGTCACTGCAGAGACGCCCTGTATGTGAAGGCGAGGTCAAAGAGATTCTTTGCATCCGCCGTGAACTTGGATGTGTCCAAAAACCGAGCTTCAGCTCAACCTTCACTGTCCCTTTTTCGCCGTACATGGCTAAGCAGCACACAGTCATTCGCGATGTGGTCAATCCCACACGTGCTCGGGTCCGTGGTGTCGCAACACACCAAACGCCTGCCTACGCAGACGCCCCTGCGGGAGCCCATGTAGGGCAGGTTCCCATCGTTGTTTTCTGAACACTCGTATACAACCCAAAAAGTGAACAACTTTTGAACACTTGCAATAAATGTCCTCGCCTTCAATTTTGAAAGCTGGACACTAGGTCAGCCTTCCGCTGCAGTGTTGATATGCAACCTCTTCCCTTCACAGACTAAGCACTTGAGTGGCACCAACTGCATGTTGCATTTCGTCTACGTCCCTGGTAGCTTCAGACTTCCCCTAACAAGAAGACACTTGATAGTGTCCAATCTTTCACTCTCCATTCACTGTGTATACCCTATACCGTTTTTTCAAGCGTGCCATCTAATTCTCATAAAGGATGCCTGGTAATTAGAAGAATTATTATAGTCTTGCAGCTCACCTTCATTCGTTGACGTCGATGAGAACAGCCAATTGAGGCCACTGAAGACCCTCGTCACAAAGGCCCTTACCGCACGCCGCTTCTTGTGGCGATGCATTCGCTTGGTCCAAAATACGATGTGCCCGGCAGCCACAGATTAGGCCTAACTTCTGCTCCAAGAGGCAGGTAGTCGGGCTCGGATATCCCAGGTTCGGATATGAGCAGTCAAATCTGCATCAATTCTCAAAGGGGAACGTTTCTCCGGAAGTTCCTGTGGACAGGTTGTCATCCTGTGAAATTGGGTTGTCGGCAGCATACATAGAGGAATGACTGATTTAACAGCTACCAATCTCTCACTTTCCATTCACTTTGTATGCCCTGTCCCGTTTCGTCCAGCGTGCCATCTAATTCTCGTAAAGGATGCCTCGTTAATCAGCAGAAGAATAAATTAAATTGTCTTGCAGCTCACCTTCATTTGTTGACGTCGATGAGAGCAGCCAATTGAGCCCACTGAAGACCCTCGTCACAAAGGCCCTTACTGCAACGCCGCTTTTCGTGGCGATGTATTTGCTTGGCCCAAAAGACGATAACAGCTTAGGCCGAACTGCTGCTCAAAGAGACGGGTAGTCGGCCTCGCAAATCCCAGGTTCGGACATGAGCGGTCAAATCTGCATCAATTCTCAAAAAGAAAAACCTTTCCGGAGGTTCTTGTGGTCAGGTTGTCGTCCTTTGAGATAGGATTGTCAGCAACATACTTTGAGGAATGACGGATGTTGCAGAACTCTCAGCACTGTCAGCAAGAAAAAATGTGCTTGGTCAAAATCATTCAGATGTCAAGTTCACTTTGTTACGGTATACATCTTCCGACCAGCACTCTGACCCCTCCAGGCGGTAAAGTTGTTCCAGAGTTCGTTGTGCTTTTTCTCTATATGACCCTGTCACGAGACATCAGAATGCGGTTGTTACGGCAAAGGAATGGTCCTTCAATTACGTCCAGGTTCCACAAAGGCCTTGTACTATTTTCATCCACAAGAAGCCGGACAGAACCAGACGTGTTATAAACCAAGTGACCCGATCACGGCTACAAAACATACTTCTGCACCACCTGTTTCATAGCTTCCCCGCACTTGGTATTTGTTATACTTGTACACACTGCAGCCACCTGCCTAAAGTAGACAGCATTCACGCATCAAGAGAATTACAGGCAAAGAACTAGCGCAAACAGCAAGCAAGCAATTAGGGAACTCCGAGGAGCACAGTTGCTGTTAGCACCAGGACAACAGTAGTGAATTAAGAAAGATCAATGCTAGGTGCAAGCAGGAGGCAAACACATATCAAAGAACAAAGAGAAGGCAAGATGCAGGTGACTGAGCACCATCACATATATAGGAAGAGGGAGAAAGATGGTGAAAGTACTGATGGCAAGGCACTTATAGGCAGGCAAGAAACTAGTGGCTGGCCAGAGAAAAGCACCCAACAGCATCTAGGCAACGACAGGCGGCACGCTTGGCGGCAAACAGCAAGCAAGCAGCTAGGAAGCAGGGAGTAGCTTACTAGCGGCATGGCACCGAGAGCAGCAAGCGTGCAACGGCATGCCTCACACTAGATGCAAGCAGGCGGAAGGAAGAGAAAGATCATGCAATTACAGGCAGGCAAGAAACTAGTGGCTGGCCAGAGAAAAGCACCCAACAGCATCTAGGCAACGACAGGCGGCACGCTTGGCGGCAAACAGCAAGCAAGCAGCTAGGAAGCAGGGAGTAGCTTACTAGCGGCATGGCACCGAGAGCAGCAAGCGTGCAACGGCATGCCTTACACTAGATGCAAGCAGGCGGAAGGAAGAGAAAGCATGATGCAATTACAGGCAGGCAAGAAACTAGTGGCTGGCCAGAGAAAAGCACCCAACAGCATCTAGGCAACGACAGGCGGCACGCTTGGCGGCAAACAGCAAGCAAGCAGCTAGGAAGCAGGGAGTAGCTTACTAGCGGCATGGCACCGAGAGCAGCAAGCGTGCAACGGCATGCCTTACACTAGATGCAAGCAGGCGGAAGGAAGAGAAAGCATGATGCAATTACAGGCAGGCAAGAAACTAGTGGCTGGCCAGAGAAAAGCACCCAACAGCATCTAGGCAATGACAGGCGGCACGCTTGGCGGCAAACAGCAAGCAAGCAGCTAGGAAGCAGGGAGTAGCTTACTAGCGGCATGGCACCGAGAGCAGCAAGCGTGCAACGGCATGCCTTACACTAGATGCAAGCAGGCGGAAGGAAGAGAAAGCATGATGCAATTACAGGCAGGCAAGAAACTAGCGGCATGGCACCGAGAGCAGCAAGCGTGCAACGGCATGCCTTACACTAGATGCAAGCAGGCGGAAGGAAGAGAAAGCATGATGCAATTACAGGCAGGCAAGAAACTAGTGGCTGGCCAGAGAAAAGCACCCAACAGCAGCTAGGCAACGACAGGCGGCACGCTTGGCGGCAAACAGCAAGCAAGCAGCTAGGAAGCAGGGAGTAGCTTACTAGCGGCATGGCACCAAGAGAGCAGCAAGCGTGCAACGGCATGCCTTACACTAGATGCAAGCAGGCGGAAGGAAGCATGATGCATGTTAGTGTTTAATCACAATGCAATAGAAAGTGGCTCAAAGTTGGTGGAAGCACCAGTAGGAAGCTAGTTGCACGCAGGCAAGGAATGACAGCATTTCAGAAGCATGCTGAATGCATTGATCTACAGGGCGACAGGCAGCGAGCTAGTGGGGGGGGGGGGGGGGGGTGGAGTTAGCGGTCCTGTAATCTCTGCGTCTTGATTCCTTGTTTTGAAAAAAGCGCAAGTCCACTTGGCGATATTATTAATGGTGCGCTTGACCAATATCTGGTTCCTTCAAACAGTCAGGTTCTTTCCACCAAAAAGTCACGATCTCCAAGAGTCTTCTTTGTAACGCCACACATGAGTAATTGGCTGGGTTGCTCCGAAGGACGGTGCTGCCACTGAGCAGGTCGACTTGGATCAGTCAATTTTTCGAGGTGTGGTACTTCTCCAACTGCACATATATTGCTCGTGGAGCAATGCCAGTATGCCAATTTAAGGGAGTATTCAAATGAAACAAGTTGAGTTCTTCAAGCTTTAGTTTGTCAGGGATTTCAGCACGGAAGCCATCACTGACTTTTTCGTAGCTTCATATCGAGGACTCATATTGTTGGTTAGGCATATTGCAACTAGAAGACGTGGTAGACTTCTGACGGTCTTTTCGGTAATTGCACCGTGGCTGACTTGAACACATGCAAGTGTTTCTGTGGTCAGGCGAAGAAACACAAAGTCATCGGTGCACCCACTTTTGGAAAGAGAGCCATCAGGCACGTCACTCAGGAAAGTTGCAGCAGTCCTTCTTGAAACAGAACAGTGCGGTTTTGACGGAGACAAGGAGGGAAACTCCTTCTTGTTCATTGCTATAGATCCTCGTATCAAACTGCTGCTCCATCAAGTCTAAGGATTTGGACTTAAGTAAATAAGGTCTATGCGATTTCGGCAGGTGGGTACCTACCAACACTACGCCGAACAATCGGACACGAGATTTCTGTATTTCAAAGTATGCCAATGCCAACTGTGCCACAGCCCCTGCAGCATAAAATAATTTTATGATTGGTTGGCAATTAGACTCAAAATAATTCTCACTGCCTGAAAGAATGGAAGTGACCCAAAGGTGAGTAAAAGTCCGGAGAGATTGAAAGCCAGTAAGACAAAAGGAAAGCCGGAGGACAGGAAAAAACAACCGATATCCCCTTGATGGGTCACTGCAGAGACGCCCTGTATGTGAAGGCGAGGTCAAAGGGATTCTTTGCATCCGCCGTGAACTTGGATGTGTCCAAAAACCGAGCATCAGCTCAACCTTCACTGTCCCTTTTTCGCCGTACATGGCTAAGCAGCACACAGTCATTCGCGATGTGGTCAATCCCACACGTGCTCGGGTCCGTGGTGTCGCAACACACCAAACGCCTGCCTGCGCAGACGCCCCTGCGGGAGCCCATGTAGGGCAGGTTCCCGTCGTTGTTTTCTGAACACTCGTATACAACCCAAAAAGTGAACAACTTTTGAACACTTGCAATAAATGTCCTCGCCTTCAATTTTGAAAGCTGGACACTAGGTCAGCCTTCCGCTGCAGTGTCGATATGCAACCTCTTCCCTTCACAGACTAAGCACTTGAGTGGCACCAACTGCATGTTGCATTTCGTCTACGTCCCTGGTAGCTTCAGACTTCCCCTAACAAGAAGACACTTGATAGTGTCCAATCTTTCACTCTCCATTCACTGTGTATACCCTATACCGTTTTTTCAAGCGTGCCATCTAATTCTCATAAAGGATGCCTGGTAATTAGAAGAATTATTATAGTCTTGCAGCTCACCTTCATTCGTTGACGTCGATGAGAACAGCCAATTGAGGCCACTGAAGACCCTCGTCACAAAGGCCCTTACCGCACGCCGCTTCTTGTGGCGATGCATTCGCTTGGTCCAAAAGACGATGTGCCCGGCAGCCACAGATTAGGCCTAACTTCTGCTCCAAGAGGCAGGTAGTCGGGCTCGGATATGCCAGGTTCGGACATGAGCAATCAAATCTGCATCAATTCTCAAAGGGGAACGTTTCTCCGGAAGTTCCTGTGGACAGGTTGTCATCCTGTGAAATTGGTTTGTCGGCAGCATACATAGAGGAATGACTGATTTAACAGCTACCAATCTCTCACTTTCCATTCACTTTGTATGCCCTGTCCCGTTTCGTCCAGCGTGCCATCTAATTCTCGTAAAGGATGCCTCGTTAATCAGCAGAAGAATAAATTAAATTGTCTTGCAGCTCACCTTCATTCGTTGACGTCGATGAGAGCAGCCAATTGAGCCCACTGAAGACCCTCGTCACAAAGGCCCTTACTGCAACGCCGCTTTTCGTGGCGATGTATTTGCTTGGCCCAAAAGACGATAACAGCTTAGGCCGAACTGCTGCTCAAAGAGACGGGTAGTCGGCCTCGCAAATCCCAGGTTCGGACATGAGCGGTCAAATCTGCATCAATTCTCAAAAAGAAAAACCTTTCCGGAGGTTCTTTTGGTCAGGTTGTCGTCCTTTGAGATTGGATTGTCAGCAACATACTTTGAGGAATGACGGATGTTGCAGAACTCTCAGCACTGTCAGCAAGAAAAAATGTGCTTGGTCAAAATCATTCAGATGTCAAGTTCACTTTGTTACGGTATACATCTTCCGACCAGCACTCTGACCCCTCCAGGCGGTAAAGTTGTTCCAGAGTTCGTTGTGCTTTTTCTCTATATGACCCTGTCACGAGACATCAGAATGCGGTTGTTACGGCAAAGGAATGGTCCTTCAATTACGTCCAGGTTCCACAAAGGCCTTGTACTATTTTCATCCACAAGAAGCCGGACAGAACCAGACGTGTTATAAACCAAGTGACCCGATCACGGCTACAAAACATACTTCTGCACCACCTGTTTCATAGCTTCCCCGCACTTGGTATTTGTTATACTTGTACACACTCCAGCCACCTGCCTAAAGTAGACAGCATTCACGCATCAAGAGAATTACAGGCAAAGAACTAGCGCAAACAGCAAGCAAGCAATTAGGGAACTCCGAGGAGCACAGTTGCTGTTAGCACCAGGACAACAGTAGTGAATTAAGAAAGATCAATGCTAGGTGCAAGCAGGAGGCAAACACATATCAAAGAACAAAGAGAAGGCAAGATGCAGGTGACTGAGCACCATCACATATATAGGAAGAGGGAGAAAGATGGTGAAAGTACTGATGGCAAGGCACTTATAGGCAGGCAAGAAACTAGTGGCTGGCCAGAGAAAAGCACCCAACAGCATCTAGGCAACGACAGGCGGCACGCTTGGCGGCAAACAGCAAGCAAGCAGCTAGGAAGCAGGAAGTAGCTTACTAGCGGCATGGCACCGAGAGCAGCAAGCGTGCAACGGCATGCCTTACACTAGATGCAAGCAGGCGGAAGGAAGAGAAAGCAACATGCAATTACAGGCAGGCAAGAAACTAGTGGCTGGCCAGAGAAAAGCACCCAACAGCATCTAGGCAACGACAGGCGGCACGCTTGGCGGCAAACAGCAAGCAAGCAGCTAGGAAGCAGGGAGTAGCTTACTAGCGGCATGGCACCGAGAGCAGCAAGCGTGCAACGGCATGCCTTACACTAGATGCAAGCAGGCGGAAGGAAGAGAAAGCATGATGCAGTTACAGGCAGGCAAGAAACTAGTGGCTGGCCAGAGAAAAGCACCCAACAGCATCTAGGCAACGACAGGCGGCACGCTTGGCGGCAAACAGCAAGCAAGCAGCTAGGAAGCAGGGAGTAGCTTACTAGCGGCATGGCACCGAGAGCAGCAAGCGTGCAACGGCATGCCTTACACTAGATGCAAGCAGGCGGAAGGAAGAGAAAGCATGATGCAATTACAGGCAGGCAAGAAACTAGCGGCATGGCACCGAGAGCAGCAAGCGTGCAACGGCATGCCTTACACTAGATGCAAGCAGGCGGAAGGAAGAGAAAGCATGATGCAATTACAGGCAGGCAAGAAACTAGTGGCTGGCCAGAGAAAAGCACCCAACAGCATCTAGGCAACGACAGGCGGCACTCTTGGCGGCAAACAGCAAGCAAGCAGCTAGGAAGCAGGGAGTAGCTTACTAGCGGCATGGCACCGAGAGCAGCAAGCGTGCAACGGCATGCCTTACACTAGATGCAAGCAGGCGGAAGGAAGAGAAGGCATGATGCAATTACACGCAGGCAAGAAACTAGTGGCTGGCCAGAGAAAAGCACCCAACAGCATCTAGGCAACGACAGGCGGCACTCTTGGCGGCAAACAGCAAGCAAGCAGCTAGGAAGCAGGGAGTAGCTTACTAGCGGCATGGCACCGAGAGCAGCAAGCGTGCAACGGCATGCCTTACACTAGATGCAAGCAGGCGGAAGGAAGAGAAAGCATGATGCATGTTAGTGTTTAATCACAATGCAATGGAAAGTGGCTCAAAGTTGGTGGAAGCACCAGTAGGAAGCTAGTTGCACGCAGGCAAGGAATGACAGCATTTCAGACGCATGCTGAATGCATTGATCTACAGGGCGACAGGCAGCGAGCTAGTGGGGGGGGGGGGGGGGAGTTAGCGGTCCTGTAATCTCTGCGTCTTGATTCCTTGTTTTGAAAAAAGCGCAAGTCCACTTGGCGATGCCATTAATGGTGCGCTTGACCAATATCTGGTTCCTTCAAACAGTCAGGTTCTTTCCACCAAAGAGTCACGATCTCCAAGAGTCTTCTTTGTAACGCCGCACCTGAGTAATTGGCTGGGTTGCTCGGAAGGACGGTGCTGCCACTGAGCAGGTCGACTTGGATCAGTCAATTTTTCGAGGTGTGGTACTTCTCCAACTGCACATATATTGTTCGTGGAGCAATGCCAGTATGCCAATTTAAGGGAGTATTCAAATGAAACAAGTTGAGTTCTTCAAGCTTTAGTTTGTCAGGGATTTCAGCACGGAGGCCATCACTGACTTTTTCGTAGCTTCATATCGAGGACTCATATTGTTGGTTAGGCATTTTGCAACTAGAAGACGTGGTAGACTTCTGGTCTTTTCGGTAATTGCACCGTGGCTGACTTGAACACATGCAAGTGTTTCTGTGGTCAGGCGAAGAAACACAAAGTCATCGGTGCACCCACTTTTGGAAAGAGAGCCATCAGGCACGTCACTCAGGAAAGTTGCAGCAGTCCTTCTTGAAACAGAACAGTGCGGTTTTGACGGAGACAAGGAGGGAAACTCCTTCTTGTTCATTGCTATAGATCCTCGTATCAAACTGCTGCTCCATCAAGTCTAAGGATTTGGACTTAAGTAAATAAGGTCTATGCGATTTCGGCAGGTGGGTACCTACCAACACTACGCCGAACGATCGGACACGAGATTTCTGTATTTCAAAGTATGCCAATGCCAACTGTGCCACAGCCACTGCAGCATAAAATAATTTTATGATTGGTTGGCAATTAGACTCAAAATAATTCTCACTGCCTGAAAGAACGGAAGTGACCCAAAGGTGAGTAAAAGTCCGGAGAGATTGAAAGCCAGTAGGACAAAAGGAAAGCCGGAGGACAGGAAAAAACAACCGATATCCCCTTGATGGGTCACTGCAGAGACGCCCTGTATGTGAAGGCGAGGTCAAAGGGATTCTTTGCATCCGCCGTGAACTTGGATGTGTCCAAAAACCGAGCATCAGCTCAACCTTCACTGTCCCTTTTTCGCCGTACATGGCTAAGCAGCACACAGTCATTCGCGATGTGGTCAATCCCACACGTGCTCGGGTCCGTGGTGTCGCAACACACCAAACGCCTGCCTACGCAGACGCCCCTGCGGGAGCCCATGTAGGGCAGGTTCCCATCGTTGTTTTCTGAACACTCGTATACAACCCAAAAAGTGAACAACTTTTGAACACTTGCAATAAATGTCCTCGCCTTCAATTTTGAAAGCTGGACACTAGGTCAGCCTTCCGCTGCAGTGTCGATATGCAACCTCTTCCCTTCACAGACTAAGCACTTGAGTGGCACCAACTGCATGTTGCATTTCGTCTACGTCCCTGGTAGCTTCAGACTTCCCCTAACAAGAAGACACTTGATAGTGTCCAATCTTTCACTCTCCATTCACTGTGTATACCCTATACCGTTTTTTCAAGCGTGCCATCTAATTCTCATAAAGGATGCCTGGTAATTAGAAGAATTATTATAGTCTTGCAGCTCACCTTCATTCGTTGACGTCGATGAGAACAGCCAATTGAGGCCACTGAAGACCCTCGTCACAAAGGCCCTTACCGCACGCCGCTTCTTGTGGCGATGCATTCGCTTGGTCCAAAAGACGATGTGCCCGGCAGCCACAGATTAGGCCTAACTTCTGCTCCAAGAGGCAGGTAGTTGGGCTCTGATATCCCAGGTTCGGACATGAGCAGTCAAATCTGCATCAATTCTCAAAGGGGAACGTTTCTCCGGAAGTTCCTGTGGACAGGTTGTCATCCTGTGAAATTGGGTTGTCGGCAGCATACATAGAGGAATGACTGATTTAACAGCTACCAATCTCTCACTTTCCATTCACTTTGTATGCCCTGTCCCGTTTCGTCCAGCGTGCCATCTAATTCTCGTAAAGGATGCCTCGTTAATCAGCAGAAGAATAAATTAAATTTTCTTGCAGCTCACCTTCATTCGTTGACGTCGATGAGAGCAGCCAATTGAGCCCACTGAAGACCCTCGTCACAAAGGCCCTTACTGCAACGCCGCTTTTCGTGGCGATGTATTTGCTTGGCCCAAAAGACGATAACAGCTTAGGCCGAACTGCTGCTCAAAGAGACGGGTAGTCGGCCTCGCAAATCCCAGGTTCGGACATGAGCGGTCAAATCTGCATCAATTCTCAAAAAGAAAAACCTTTCCGGAGGTTCTTGTGGTCGGGTTGTCGTCCTTTGAGATTGGATTGTCAGCAACATACTTTGAGGAATGACGGATGTTGCAGAACTCTCAGCACTGTCAGCAAGAAAAAATGTGCTTGGTCAAAATCATTCAGATGTCAAGTTCACTTTGTTACGGTATACATCTTCCGACCAGCACTCTGACCCCTCCAGGCGGTAAAGTTGTTCAAGAGTTCGTTGTGCTTTTTCTCTATATGACCTTGTCACGAGACATCAGAATGCGGTTGCTACGGCAAAGGAATGGTCCTTCAATTACGTCCAGGTTCCACAAAGGCCTTGTACTATTTTCATCCACAAGAAGCCGGACAGAACCAGACGTGTTATAAACCAAGTGACCAGATCACGGCTACAAAACATACTTCTGCACCACCTGTTTCATAGCTTCCCCGCACTTGGTATTTGTTATACTTGTACACACTGCAGCCACCTGCCTAAAGTAGACAGCATTCACGCATCAAGAGAATTACAGGCAAAGAACTAGCGCAAACAGCAAGCAAGCAATTAGGGAACTCCGAGGAGCACAGTTGCATTTAGCACCAGGACAACAGTAGTGAATTAAGAAAGATCAATGCTAGGTGCAAGCAGGAGGCAAACACATATCAAAGAACAAAGAGAAGGCAAGATGCAGGTGACTGAGCACCATCACATATATAGGAAGAGGGAGAAAGATGGTGAAAGTACTGATGGCAAGGCACTTATAGGCAGGCAAGAAACTAGTGGCTGGCCAGAGAAAAGCACCCAACAGCATCTAGGCAACGACAGGCGGCACGCTTGGCGGCAAACAGCAAGCAAGCAGCTAGGAAGCAGGGAGTAGCTTACTAGCGGCATGGCACCGAGAGCAGCAAGCGTGCAACGGCATGCCTTACACTAGATGCAAGCAGGCGGAAGGAAGAGAAAGCATCATGCAATTACAGGCAGGCAAGAAACTAGTGGCTGGCCAGAGAAAAGCACCCAACAGCATCTAGGCAACGACAGGCGGCACGCTTGGCGGCAAACAGCAAGCAAGCAGCTAGGAAGCAGGGAGTAGCTTACTAGCAGCATGGCACCCAGAGCAGCAAGCGTGCAACGGCATGCCTTACACTAGATGCAAGCAGGCGGAAGGAAGAGAAAGCATGATGCAATTACAGGCAGGCAAGAAACTAGTGGCTGGCCAGAGAAAAGCACCCAACAGCATCTAGGCAACGACAGGCGGCACGCTTGGCGGCAAACAGCAAGCAAGCAGCTAGGAAGCAGGGAGTAGCTTACTAGCGGCATGGCACCGAGAGCAGCAAGCGTGCAACGGCATGCCTTACACTAGATGCAAGCAGGCGGAAGGAAGAGAAAGCATCATGCAATTACAGGCAGGCAAGAAACTAGTGGCTGGCCAGAGAAAAGCACCCAACAGCATCTAGGCAACGACAGGCGGCACGCTTGGCGGCAAACAGCAAGCAAGCAGCTAGGAAGCAGGGAGTAGCTTACTAGCGGCATGGCACCGAGAGCAGCAAGCGTGCAACGGCATGCCTTACACTAGATGCAAGCAGGCGGAAGGAAGAGAAAGCATGATGCAATTACAGGCAGGCAAGAAACTAGCAGCATGGCACCGAGAGCAGCAAGCGTGCAACGGCATGCCTTACACTAGATGCAAGCAGGCGGAAGGAAGAGAAAGCGTGATGCAATTACAAGCAGGCAAGAAACTAGTGGCTGGCCAGAGAAAAGCACCCAACAGCATCTAGGTAACGACAGGCGGCACGCTTGGCGGCAAACAGCAAGCAAGCAGCTAGGAAGCAGGGAGTAGCTTACTAGCGGCATGGCACCGAGAGCAGCAAGCGTGCAACGGCATGCCTTACACTAGATGCAAACAGGCGGAAGGAAGAGAAAGCATGATGCGTGTTAGTGTTTAATCACAATGCAATAGAAAGTGGCTCAAAGTTGGTGGAAGCACCAGTAGGAAGCTAGTTGCACGCAGGCAAGGAATGACAGCATTTCAGAAGCATGCTGAATGCATTGATCTACAGGGCGACAGGCAGCGAGCTAGTGGGGGGGGGGGGGGGGGGGAGTTAGCGGTCCTGTAATCTCTGCATCTTGATTCCTTGTTTTTGAAAAAAGCGCAAGTCCACTTGGCGATGCCATTAATGGTGCGCTTGACCAATATCTGGTTCCTTCAAACAGTCAGGTTCTTTCCACCAAAAAGTCACGATCTCCAAGAGTCTTCTTTGTAACGCCGCACCTGAGTAATTGGCTGGGTTGCTCCGAAGGACGGTGCTGCCACTGAGCAGGTCGACTTGGATCAGTCAATTTTTCGAGGTGTGGTACTTCTCCAACTGCACATATATTGTTCGTGGAGCAATGCCAGTATGCCAATTTAAGGGAGTATTCAAATGAAACAAGTTGAGTTCTTCAAGCTTTAGTCTGTCAGGGATTTCAGCACGGAGGCCATCACTGACTTTTTCAAGCTTCATATCGAGGACTCATATTGGTGGTTAGGCATTTTGCAACTAGAAGACGTGGTAGACTTCTGACGGTCTTTTCGGTAATTGCACCGTGGCTGACTTGAACACATGCAAGTGTTTCTGTGGTCAGGCGAAGAAACACAAAGTCATCGGTGCACCCACTTTTGGAAAGAGAGCCATCAGGCACGTCACTCAGGAAAGTTGCAGCTGTCCTTCTTGAAACAGAACAGTGCGGTTTTGACGGAGACAAGGAGGGAGACTCCTTGTTCATTGCGATAGATCCTCGTATCAAACTGCTGCTCCATCAAGTCTAAGGATTTGGACTTAAATAAGGTCTATGCGATTTCGGCAGGTGGGTACCTACCAACACTACGCCGAACAATCGGACACGAGATTTCTGTATTTCAAAGTATGCCAATGCCAACTGTGCCACAGCCACTGCAGCATAAAATAATTTTATGATTGGTTGGCAATTAGACTCAAAATAATTCTCACTGCCTGAAAGAATGGAAGTGACCCAAAGGTGAGTAAAAGTCCGGAGAGATTGAAAGCCAGTAAGACAAAAGGAAAGCCGGAGGACAGGAAAAAACAACCGATATCCCCTTGATGGGTCACTGCAGAGACGCCCTGTATGTGAAGGCGAGGTCAAAGGGATTCTTTGCATCCGCCGTGAACTTGGATGTGTCCAAAAACCGAGCTTCAGCTCAACCTTCACTGTCCCTTTTTCGCCGTACATGGCTAAGCAGCACACAGTCATTCGCGATGTGGTCAATCCCACACGTGCTCGGGTCCGTGGTGTCGCAACACACCAAACGCCTGCCTACGCAGACGCCCCTGCGGGAGCCCATGTAGGGCAGGTTCCCATCGTTGTTTTCTGAACACTCGTATACAACCCAAAAAGTGAACAACTTTTGAACACTTGCAATAAATGTCCTCGCCTTCAATTTTGAAAGCTGGACACTAGGTCAGCCTTCCGCTGCAGTGTCGATATGCAACCTCTTCCCTTCACAGACTAAGCACTTGAGTGGCACCAACTGCATGTTGCATTTAGTCTACATCCCTGGGAGCTTCAGACTTCGACTAACAAGAAGGCACTTCATAGTGTCCAATCTTTCACTCTCCATTCACTGTGTATACCCTATACCGTTTTTTCAAGCGTGCCATCTAATTCTCATAAAGGATGCCTGGTAATTAGAAGAATTATTATAGTCTTGCAGCTCACCTTCATTCGTTGACGTCGATGAGAACAGCCAATTGAGGCCACTGAAGACCCTCGTCACAAAGGCCCTTACCGCACGCCGCTTCTTGTGGCGATGCATTCGCTTGGTCCAAAAGACGATGTGCCCGGCAGCCACAGCTTAGGCCTAACTTCTGCTCCAAGAGGCAGGTAGTGGGGCTCGGATATCCCAGGTTCGGACATGAGCAGTCAAATCTGCATCAATTCTCAAAGGGGAACGTTTCTCCGGAAGTTCCTGTGGACAGGTTGTCATCCTGTGAAATTGGGTTGTCGGCAGCATACATAGAGGAATGACTGATTTAACAGCTACCAATCTCTCACTTTCCATTCACTTTGTATGCCCTGTCCCGTTTCGTCCAGCGTGCCATCTAATTCTCGTAAAGGATGCCTCGTTAATCAGCAGAAGAATAAATTAAATTTTCTTGCAGCTCACCTTCATTCGTTGACGTCGATGAGAGCAGCCAATTGAGCCCACTGAAGACCCTCGTCACAAAGGCCCTTACTGCAACGCCGCTTTTCGTGGCGATGTATTTGCTTGGCCCAAAAGACGATAACAACTTAGGCCGAACTGCTGCTCAAAGAGACGGGTAGTCGGCCTCGCAAATCCCAGGTTCGGACATGAGCGGTCAAATCTGCATCAATTCTCAAAAAGAAAAACCTTTCCGGAGGTTCTTGTGGTCGGGTTGTCGTCCTTTGAGATTGGATTGTCAGCAACATACTTTGAGGAATGACGGATGTTGCAGAACTCTCAGCACTGTCAGCAAGAAAAAATGTGCTTGGTCAAAATCATTCAGATGTCAAGTTCACTTTGTTACGGTATACATCTTCCGACCAGCACTCTGACCCCTCCAGGCGGTAAAGTTGTTCAAGAGTTCGTTGTGCTTTTTCTCTATATGACCTTGTCACGAGACATCAGAATGCGGTTGCTACGGCAAAGGAATGGTCCTTCAATTACGTCCAGGTTCCACAAAGGCCTTGTACTATTTTCATCCACAAGAAGCCGGACAGAACCAGACGTGTTATAAACCAAGTGACCAGATCACGGCTACAAAACATACTTCTGCACCACCTGTTTCATAGCTTCCCCGCACTTGGTATTTGTTATACTTGTACACACTGCAGCCACCTGCCTAAAGTAGACAGCATTCACGCATCAAGAGAATTACAGGCAAAGAACTAGCGCAAACAGCAAGCAAGCAATTAGGGAACTCCGAGGAGCACAGTTGCATTTAGCACCAGGACAACAGTAGTGAATTAAGAAAGATCAATGCTAGGTGCAAGCAGGAGGCAAACACATATCAAAGAACAAAGACAAGGCAAGATGCAGGTGACTGAGCACCATCACATATATAGGAAGAGGGAGAAAGATGGTGAAAGTACTGATGGCAAGGCACTTATAGGCAGGCAAGAAACTAGTGGCTGGCCAGAGAAAAGCACCCAACAGCATCTAGGCAACGACAGGCGGCACGCTTGGCGGCAAACAGCAAGCAAGCAGCTAGGAAGCAGGGAGTAGCTTACTAGCGGCATGGCACCGAGAGCAGCAAGCGTGCAACGGCATGCCTTACACTAGATGCAAGCAGGCGGAAGGAAGAGAAAGCATCATGCAATTACAGGCAGGCAAGAAACTAGTGGCTGGCCAGAGAAAAGCACCCAACAGCATCTAGGCAACGACAGGCGGCACGCTTGGCGGCAAACAGCAAGCAAGCAGCTAGGAAGCAGGGAGTAGCTTACTAGCAGCATGGCACCCAGAGCAGCAAGCGTGCAACGGCATGCCTTACACTAGATGCAAGCAGGCGGAAGGAAGAGAAAGCATCATGCAATTACAGGCAGGCAAGAAACTAGTGGCTGGCCAGAGAAAAGCACCCAACAGCATCTAGGCAACGACAGGCGGCACGCTTGGCGGCAAACAGCAAGCAAGCAGCTAGGAAGCAGGGAGTAGCTTACTAGCGGCATGGCACCGAGAGCAGCAAGCGTGCAACGGCATGCCTTACACTAGATGCAAGCAGGCGGAAGGAAGAGAAAGCATGATGCAATTACAGGCAGGCAAGAAACTAGCGGCATGGCACCGAGAGCAGCAAGCGTGCAACGGCATGCCTTACACTAGATGCAAGCAGGCGGAAGGAAGAGAAAGCGTGATGCAATTACAAGCAGGCAAGAAACTAGTGGCTGGCCAGAGAAAAGCACCCAACAGCATCTAGGTAACGACAGGCGGCACGCTTGGCGGCAAACAGCAAGCAAGCAGCTAGGAAGCAGGGAGTAGCTTACTAGCGGCATGGCACCGAGAGCAGCAAGCGTGCAACGGCATGCCTTACACTAGATGCAAACAGGCGGAAGGAAGAGAAAGCATGATGCGTGTTAGTGTTTAATCACAATGCAATAGAAAGTGGCTCAAAGTTGGTGGAAGCACCAGTAGGAAGCTAGTTGCACGCAGGCAAGGAATGACAGCATTTCAGAAGCATGCTGAATGCATTGATCTACAGGGCGACAGGCAGCGAGCTAGTGGGGGGGGGGGGGGGGGGGGGGAGTTAGCGGTCCTGTAATCTCTGCATCTTGATTCCTTGTTTTTGAAAAAAGCGCAAGTCCACTTGGCGATGCCATTAATGGTGCGCTTGACCAATATCTGGTTCCTTCAAACAGTCAGGTTCTTTCCACCAAAAAGTCACGATCTCCAAGAGTCTTCTTTGTAACGCCGCACCTGAGTAATTGGCTGGGTTGCTCCGAAGGACGGTGCTGCCACTGAGCAGGTCGACTTGGATCAGTCAATTTTTCGAGGTGTGGTACTTCTCCAACTGCACATATATTGTTCGTGGAGCAATGCCAGTATGCCAATTTAAGGGAGTATTCAAATGAAACAAGTTGAGTTCTTCAAGCTTTAGTCTGTCAGGGATTTCAGCACGGAGGCCATCACTGACTTTTTCAAGCTTCATATCGAGGACTCATATTGGTGGTTAGGCATTTTGCAACTAGAAGACGTGGTAGACTTCTGGCGGTCTTTCCGTAATTGCACCGTGGCCGACTTGAACACATGCAAGTGTTTCTGTGGTCAGGCGAAGAAAAACAAAGTCATCGGTGCACCCACTTTTGGAAAGAGAGCCATCAGGCACGTCACTCAGGAAAGTTGCAGCTGTCCTTCTTGAAACAGAACAGTGTGGTTTTGACGGAGACAAGGAGGGAGACTCCTTGTTCATTGCGATAGATCCTCGTATCAAACTGCTGCTCCATCATGTCTAAGGATTTGGACTTAAGTAAATAAGGTCTATGCGATTTCGGCAGGTGGGTACCTACCAACACTACGCCGAACGATCGGACACGAGATTTCTGTATTTCAAAGTATGCCAATGCCAACTGTGCCACAGCCACTGCAGCATAAAATAATTTTATGATTGGTTGGCAATTAGACTCAAAATAATTCTCACTGCCTGAAAGAACGGAAGTGACCCAAAGGTGAGTAAAAGTCCGGAGAGATTGAAAGCCAGTAGGACAAAAGGAAAGCCGGAGGACAGGAAAAAACAACCGATATCCCCTTGATGGGTCACTGCAGAGACGCCCTGTATGTGAAGGCGAGGTCAAAGGGATTCTTTGCATCCGCCGTGAACTTGGATGTGTCCAAAAACCGAGCATCAGCTCAACCTTCACTGTCCCTTTTTCGCCGTACATGGCTAAGCAGCACACAGTCATTCGCGATGTGGTCAATCCCACACGTGCTCGGGTCCGTGGTGTCGCAACACACCAAACGCCTGCCTACGCAGACGCCCCTGCGGGAGCCCATGTAGGGCAGGTTCCCATCGTTGTTTTCTGAACACTCGTATACAACCCAAAAAGTGAACAACTTTTGAACACTTGCAATAAATGTCCTCGCCTTCAATTTTGAAAGCTGGACACTAGGTCAGCCTTCCGCTGCAGTGTTGATATGCAACCTCTTCCCTTCACAGACTAAGCACTTGAGTGGCACCAACTGCATGTTGCATTTCGTCTACGTCCCTGGTAGCTTCAGACTTCCCCTAACAAGAAGACACTTGATAGTGTCCAATCTTTCACTCTCCATTCACTGTGTATACCCTATACCGTTTTTTCAAGCGTGCCATCTAATTCTCATAAAGGATGCCTGGTAATTAGAAGAATTATTATAGTCTTGCAGCTCACCTTCATTCGTTGACGTCGATGAGAACAGCCAATTGAGGCCACTGAAGACCCTCGTCACAAAGGCCCTTACCGCACGCCGCTTCTTGTGGCGATGCATTCGCTTGGTCCAAAAGACGATGTGCCCGGCAGCCACAGATTAGGCCTAACTTCTGCTCCAAGAGGCAGGTAGTGGGGCTCGGATATCCCAGGTTCGGACATGAGCAGTCAAATCTGCATCAATTCTCAAAGGGGAACGTTTCTCCGGAAGTTCCTGTGGACAGGTTGTCATCCTGTGAAATTGGGTTGTCGGCAGCATACATAGAGGAATGACTGATTTAACAGCTACCAATCTCTCACTTTCCATTCACTTTGTATGCCCTGTCCCGTTTCGTCCAGCGTGCCATCTAATTCTCGTAAAGGATGCCTCGTTAATCAGCAGAAGAATAAATTAAATTTTCTTGCAGCTCACCTTCATTCGTTGACGTCGATGAGAGCAGCCAATTGAGCCCACTGAAGACCCTCGTCACAAAGGCCCTTACTGCAACGCCGCTTTTCGTGGCGATGTATTTGCTTGGCCCAAAAGACGATAACAGCTTAGGCCGAACTGCTGCTCAAAGAGACGGGTAGTCGGCCTCGCAAATCCCAGGTTCGGACATGAGCGGTCAAATCTGCATCAATTCTCAAAAAGAAAAACCTTTCCGGAGGTTCTTGTGGTCGGGTTGTCGTCCTTTGAGATTGGATTGTCAGCAACATACTTTGAGGAATGACGGATGTTGCAGAACTCTCAGCACTGTCAGCAAGAAAAAATGTGCTTGGTCAAAATCATTCAGATGTCAAGTTCACTTTGTTACGGTATACATCTTCCGACCAGCACTCTGACCCCTCCAGGCGGTAAAGTTGTTCAAGAGTTCGTTGTGCTTTTTCTCTATATGACCTTGTCACGAGACATCAGAATGCGGTTGCTACGGCAAAGGAATGGTCCTTCAATTACGTCCAGGTTCCACAAAGGCCTTGTACTATTTTCATCCACAAGAAGCCGGACAGAACCAGACGTGTTATAAACCAAGTGACCAGATCACGGCTACAAAACATACTTCTGCACCACCTGTTTCATAGCTTCCCCGCACTTGGTATTTGTTATACTTGTACACACTGCAGCCACCTGCCTAAAGTAGACAGCATTCACGCATCAAGAGAATTACAGGCAAAGAACTAGCGCAAACAGCAAGCAAGCAATTAGGGAACTCCGAGGAGCACAGTTGCATTTAGCACCAGGACAACAGTAGTGAATTAAGAAAGATCAATGCTAGGTGCAAGCAGGAGGCAAACACATATCAAAGAACAAAGAGAAGGCAAGATGCAGGTGACTGAGCACCATCACATATATAGGAAGAGGGAGAAAGATGGTGAAAGTACTGATGGCAAGGCACTTATAGGCAGGCAAGAAACTAGTGGCTGGCCAGAGAAAAGCACCCAACAGCATCTAGGCAACGACAGGCGGCACGCTTGGCGGCAAACAGCAAGCAAGCAGCTAGGAAGCAGGGAGTAGCTTACTAGCGGCATGGCACCGAGAGCAGCAAGCGTGCAACGGCATGCCTTACACTAGATGCAAGCAGGCGGAAGGAAGAGAAAGCATGATGCAATTACAGGCAGGCAAGAAACTAGCGGCATGGCACCGAGAGCAGCAAGCGTGCAACGGCATGCCTTACACTAGATGCAAGCAGGCGGAAGGAAGAGAAAGCGTGATGCAATTACAAGCAGGCAAGAAACTAGTGGCTGGCCAGAGAAAAGCACCCAACAGCATCTAGGTAACGACAGGCGGCACGCTTGGCGGCAAACAGCAAGCAAGCAGCTAGGAAGCAGGGAGTAGCTTACTAGCGGCATGGCACCGAGAGCAGCAAGCGTGCAACGGCATGCCTTACACTAGATGCAAACAGGCGGAAGGAAGAGAAAGCATGATGCGTGTTAGTGTTTAATCACAATGCAATAGAAAGTGGCTCAAAGTTGGTGGAAGCACCAGTAGGAAGCTAGTTGCACGCAGGCAAGGAATGACAGCATTTCAGAAGCATGCTGAATGCATTGATCTACAGGGCGACAGGCAGCGAGCTAGTGGGGGGGGGGGGGGGGGAGGGAGTTAGCGGTCCTGTAATCTCTGCGTCTTGATTCCTTGTTTTGAAAAAAGCGCAAGTCCACTTGGCGATGCCATTAATGGTGCGCTTGACCAATATCTGGTTCCTTCAAACAGTCAGGTTCTTTCCACCAAAAAGTCACCATCTCCAAGAGTCTTCTTTGTAACGCCGCACCTGAGTAATTGGCTGGGTTGCTCCGAAGGACGGTGCTGCCACTGAGCAGGTCGACTTGGATCAGTCAATTTTTCGAGGTGTGGTACTTCTCCAACTGCACATATATTGCTCGTGGAGCAATGCCAGTATGCCAATTTAAGGGAGTATTCAAATGAAACAAGTTGAGTTCTTCAAGCTTTAGTCTGTCAGGGATTTCAGCACGGAGGCCATCACTGACTTTTTCAAGCTTCATATCGAGGACTCATATTGGTGGTTAGGCATTTTGCAACTAGAAGACGTGGTAGACTTCTGACGGTCTTTCCGTAATTGCACCGTGGCCGACTTGAACACATGCAAGTGTTTCTGTGGTCAGGCGAAGAAACACAAAGTCATCGGTGCACCCACTTTTGGAAAGAGAGCCATCAGGCACGTCACTCAGGAAAGTTGCAGCTGTCCTTCTTGAAACAGAACAGTGCGGTTTTGACGGAGACAAGGAGGGAGACTCCTTGTTCATTGCGATAGATCCTCGTATCAAACTGCTGCTCCATCAAGTCTAAGGATTTGGACTTAAGTAAATAAGGTCTATGCGATTTCGGCAGGTGGGTACCTACCAACACTACGCCGAACAATCGGACACGAGATTTCTGTATTTCAAAGTATGCCAATGCCAACTGTGCCACAGCCACTGCAGCATAAAATAATTTTATGATTGGTTGGCAATTAGACTCAAAATAATTCTCACTGCCTGAAAGAATGGAAGTGACCCAAAGGTGAGTAAAAGTCCGGAGAGATTGAAAGCCAGTAAGACAAAAGGAAAGCCGGAGGACAGGAAAAAACAACCGATATCCCCTTGATGGGTCACTGCAGAGACGCCCTGTATGTGAAGGCGAGGTCAAAGAGATTCTTTGCATCCGCCGTGAACTTGGATGTGTCCAAAAACCGAGCTTCAGCTCAACCTTCACTGTCCCTTTTTCGCCGTACATGGCTAAGCAGCACACAGTCATTCGCGATGTGGTCAATCCCACACGTGCTCGGGTCCGTGGTGTCGCAACACACCAAACGCCTGCCTACGCAGACGCCCCTGCGGGAGCCCATGTAGGGCAGGTTCCCATCGTTGTTTTCTGAACACTCGTATACAACCCAAAAAGTGAACAACTTTTGAACACTTGCAATAAATGTCCTCGCCTTCAATTTTGAAAGCTGGACACTAGGTCAGCCTTCCGCTGCAGTGTCGATATGCAACCTCTTCCCTTCACAGACTAAGCACTTGAGTGGCACCAACTGCATGTTGCATTTCGTCTACATCCCTGGGAGCTTCAGACTTCCCCTAACAAGAAGACACTTGATAGTGTCCAATCTTTCACTCTCCATTCACTGTGTATACCCTATACCGTTTTTTCAAGCATGCCATCTAATTCTCATAAAGGATGCCTGGTAATTAGAAGAATTATTATAGTCTTGCAGCTCACCTTCATTCGTTGACGTCGATGAGAACAGCCAATTGAGGCCACTGAAGACCCTCGTCACAAAGGCCCTTACCGCACGCCGCTTCTTGTGGCGATGCATTCGCTTGGTCCAAAAGACGATGTGCCCGGCAGCCACAGCTTAGGCCTAACTTCTGCTCCAAGAGGCAGGTAGTGGGGCTCGGATATCCCAGGTTCGGACATGAGCAGTCAAATCTGCATCAATTCTCAAAGGGGAACGTTTCTCCGGAAGTTCCTGTGGACAGGTTGTCATCCTGTGAAATTGGGTTGTCGGCAGCATACATAGAGGAATGACTGATTTAACAGCTACCAATCTCTCACTTTCCATTCACTTTGTTAGCCCTGTCCCGTTTCGTCCAGCGTGCCATCTAATTCTCGTAAAGGATGCCTCGTTAATCAGCAGAAGAATAAATTAAATTGTCTTGCAGCTCACCTTCATTCGTTGACGTCGATGAGAGCAGCCAATTGAGCCCACTGAAGACCCTCGTCACAAAGGCCCTCACTGCAACACCGCTTTTCGTGGCGATGTATTTGCTTGGCCCAAAAGACGATAACAGCTTAGGCCGAACTGCTGCTCAAAGAGACGGGTAGTCGGCCTCGGAAATCCCAGGTTCAGACATGAGCGGTCAAATCTGCATCAATTCTCAAAAAGAAAAACCTTTCCGGAGGTTCTTGTGGTCAGGTTGTCGTCCTTTGAGATTGGATTGTCAGCAACATACTTTGAGGAATGACGGATGTTGCAGAACTCTCAGCACTGTCAGCAAAAAAAAATGTGCTTGGTCAAAATCATTCAGATGTCAAGTTCACTTTGTTCTGGTATACATCTTCCGACCAGCACTCTGGGCACTCTGACCCCTCCAGGCAGTAAAGTTGTTCCAGAGTTCGTTGTGCTTTTTCTCTATATGACCTTGTCACGAGACATCAGAATGTGGTTGTTACGGCAAAGGAATAGTCCTTCAATTACGTCCAGGTTCCACAAAGGCCTTGTACTATTTTCATTCACAAGAAGCCGGACAGAACCAGACGTGTTATAAACCAAGTGACCCGATCACGGCTACAAAACATACTTCTGCACCACCTGTTTCATAGCTTCCCCGCACTTGGTATTTGTTATACTTGTACACACTGCAGCCACCTGCCTAAAGTAGACAGCATTCACGCATCAAGAGAATTACAGGCAAAGAACTAGCGCAAACAGCAAGCAAGCAATTAGGGAACTCCGAGGAGCACAGTTGCTGTTAGCACCAGGACAACAGTAGTGAATTAAGAAAGATCAATGCTAGGTGCAAGCAGGAGGCAAACACATATCAAAGAACAAAGAGAAGGCAAGATGCAGGTGACTGTTTGAGCACCATCACATATATAGGAAGAGGGAGAAAGATGGTGAAAGTACTGATGGCAAGGCACTTATAGGCAGGCAAGAAACTAGTGGCTGGCCAGAGAAAAGCACCCAACAGCATCTAGGCAACGACAGGCGGCACGCTTGGCGGCAAACAGCAAGCAAGCAGCTAGGAAGCAGGGAGTAGCTTACTAGCGGCATGGCACCGAGAGCAGCAAGCGTGCAACGGCACGCCTTACACTAGATGCAAGCAGGCGGAAGGAAGAGAAAGCATGATGCAATTACAGGCAGGCAAGAAACTAGTGGCTGGCCAGAGAAAAGCACCCAACAGCATCTAGGCAACGACAGGCGGCACGCTTGGCGGCAAACAGCAAGCAAGCAGCTATGAAGCAGGGAGTAGCTTACTAGCGGCATGGCACCGAGAGCAGCAAGCGTGCAACGGCATGCCTTACACTAGATGCAAGCAGGCGGAAGGAAGAGAAAGCATGATGCAATTACAGGCAGGCAAGAAACTAGTGGCTGGCCAGAGAAAAGCACCCAACAGCATCTAGGCAACGACAGGCGGCACGCTTGGCGGCAAACAGCAAGCAAGCAGCTAGGAAGCAGGGAGTAGCTTACTAGCGGCATGGCACCGAGAGCAGCAAGCGTGCAACGGCATGCCTTACACTAGATGCAAGCAGGCGGAAGGAAGAGAAAGCATGATGCAATTACAGGCAGGCAAGAAACTAGTGGCTGGCCAGAGAAAAGCACCCAACAGCATCTAGGCAACGACAGGCGGCACGCTTGGCGGCAAACAGCAAGCAAGCAGCTAGGAAGCAGGGAGTAGCTTACTAGCGGCATGGCACCGAGAGCAGCAAGCGTGCAACGGCATGCCTTACACTAGATGCAAGCAGGCGGAAGGAAGAGAAAGCATGATGCAATTACAGGCAGGCAAGAAACTAGTGGCTGGCCAGAGAAAAGCACCCAACAGCATCTAGGCAACGACAGGCGGCACGCTTGGCGGCAAACAGCAAGCAAGCAGCTAGGAAGCAGGGAGTAGCTTACTAGCGGCATGGCACCGAGAGCAGCAAGCGTGCAACGGCATGCCTTACACTAGATGCAAGCAGGCGGAAGGAAGAGAAAGCATGATGCAATTACAGGCAGGCAAGAAACTAGTGGCTGGCCAGAGAAAAGCACCCAACAGCATCTAGGCAACGACAGGCGGCACGCTTGGCGGCAAACAGCAAGCAAGCAGCTAGGAAGCAGGGAGTAGCTTACTAGCGGCATGGCACCGAGAGCAGCAAGCGTGCAACGGCATGCCTTACACTAGATGCAAGCAGGCGAAAGGAAGCGGAAGCATGATGCCCGTTAGTGTTTAATCACAATGCAATAGAAAGTGGTTCAAAGATGGTGGAATCACCAGTGGAAACCTAGTTACAGGCAGGCAAGAAATTACTGGCTGGCCAGAGAAATGCACCATGCCAGCATCTAGGCATTGAAAGAAGGCACGCTTGGCAGCAAGCAACAAGCAAGCAGCTAGGGAGCTGCGAGTAGCCCACTAGCGGCTTGCAGCAAGAGTGCAGCAAGCATGGAACAATACGCTTACACTTGATGCAAGCATTCGGAAACAAGAGGAAGCATGATGCATGTTAGTGTTTAACCACAGAGGCGTAGGAAGTGGTTGAAAGTCAGTGGAAATACCTATGGAAACCTAGCTACAGGCAGGCAAAGAATTACAGCTTTCTTTCTTTGTACGGGACATTTTGTTCTAGAGGTGCTAGACTGCTAGACACGACGGGACATAACATATCTACGTGGCCTTAGTGATCAGAGGAGATGCAAGGCAATTTGCAAAACTGCAAAATAGTGACAAATGTCACCCTACTTACATTATGAAGACAATGCTGCCACAGCCATAACAGCCGAAGCTTCGTGGAGAAGCTTCCCTCCGGAGGAGGGCGCTAGCTGCCCACAGGAAGTGAAGACGTGATCCTTGAAGAGAGGCTGTGATTAACTGCACAAAAGACAGAAAAAGCGATTAGGAGATATATATGTTCAAATTTGAATACCAATATGTGCCATTTCAAGAAGTTAGGCTTGCATTTACGTTAAAGATATAGTTAATAGGTATGCCTTTCTCCAGAAGTACCTTTTTAATGCATGTCATATTAGTGCTTTATTACATATTATTATGCTGAAGTCTTTTACCCTGAAGAGAAGGAATGCAACGAATAGCTGTTCTGTGACAGCTGTCATAAATAGTGTTGGATAACACTAAACTGAGCTTGCCCTAGCCGTGCCCAGAGAGACTCCAAAAAAGCCATGCAGAACATAGAAACAGTTGAGAGGACAGTGACATGGACATTGCCACTGGAAACATCCAAAATGCCTATGCTGTCCGCTAACTACAACAACAAATCAAACTAACGAAAATCAGTGCTCCTACAAGAAATTCTCCCACAACTACCGACAGTGCAATGAGATATGCAGCCACTATTAACATCACAGCAATTTAAACAGCAAGTCCCAGCAGACCGAAAAATATGCAGATCCCACTCAGTGTGGGAATCAATATAAGAAGAGCTCTCTATGCTCCATCCAACACGCAAGTGGTGAGCCAATGTTAAATGTCACCTTTCTTGCACCACTGCTGTTTACGTAGTATACAGAACACAAAAGAGAAGATGTTAGCTTGAGGCGTGTACTATGCTTCATAACCTCCAAGGGGGTTGAGCATATTCATTGCCTCACATGGCACATTGCACCGTGGCAGAAATATTAAACTTTAAATGAATTATGGGGCTGTACTTGCTAAAACCACAATCGGATTATTAAGCATGTTGTAGTGATGGACTCCAGATTAATTTTGAACGTATCCTTAAATCTAAATGCACAAGCATATTTTCTTTATTTTGCCTTCATCGAAATGCGGCTGCTTTAATCGGGCTGAAACCTGCGACTTCAAGCAATGCCGTAGCTGTGCGACTGCTTCCGTAGTGCCGCTTAGACCTCACGGTAATCTTTAATGTTGCTGTTTCTGCGCGCCTTGCTTAAGTTGCACGCTTGACACGTTTGCATGGTGCTCAACCATGCTTTTCAGAAATAGTAGAAACGTACCGTATCATAGCTTGGAAGTTAAATTGATCCTGTTAGCCCGCAGATGCAGTCGTGTGCCTCAGGGGCGTGCCCATCGAGGCACCCAATTAGTAGCGTTTCCTTTCTTCACGTCACCTTTTCCCACTGCAGCCCTTCCTCCATGCAGCTAGTCTAGAGGGTGTTGCTCCATGTATGCGGGTTGCAAGCGAAGAATGTTAATGCTGTTCTTCACTCGTTTTGCGACTTCTTCGATTCTACCGATTCTCTGCCTCCTCTTCCGCCTCCCCTCTACCATTCTACACAACTTCCCACTGGATTTGCACGTTAGTAGAAGGTATGCACCGAAACTTTTGCAGTTCTTTTGCGGGGTGTCACAGATAATTACTGTGAAGGACTGTCAAGAGGCTAATGTGTCGATGCCTAGGGACATCCAGAGGGCATTGTGTACATTCGACACGGTGCAAAGGTCCGAACGAGTTTCCTTATCACCTTCCCCTCTGCAGTGCTCCTGTCATGTATACAGATGCTCTGAAGCACCCCCTGACGAGTTGTGCCAGACAGCATCAGCAGCACTAGTGGGAAAGTCAAAGGAAGTGGCATAAAAAGCTTCGCTTTTAAAACGCACGTTCGAGTAAGTTTGGGCAGGGATGGAAGCAGCCAAGGAAGTTTCGGAGCAGCAAATTTTTCACTTTTGAGCAGGTTTGGGGCGTGATTTTTTCCGTTTTAAAAAATACATTGTCCTCCACCCTGTCCTCCACCCGACTGTGGCATGAAGCTACAAAGGAACCCCAATGGATTTATCAGAAAGAGCCATTAAATTAAATACCGAATGTGCCAACTAAATGTGGCCAAAGAAAGAAAGAATAAACATTTTTTTATGTACAGTTGATTAGCTTGTGTTAATGCCAGACGAGTTTTTTTTTTTTTTTTTCATTGTGAACAAGCAATAAATATTCAATTTTAATGAACATATTATACCTTACTTATTCAGTAAGGTGTCAATGCAAAGGTCGTGGAACACGTCGAAAAATTACCGATAAGAGCGTGTATAGTGACCTACGTCTTGCGTAGTCGATTTTCCGAACAAAAAAAAAACGCCTGCAAAATTTAAAAATATGAAAATACACGTGACTACGCGTCCCCGCACCATTATATGGTATAACAGGTCTCAGACGTTAACATCGTCACCAGTGCATCCTTTATATTATGAACGTGTAAACCTGGGCGCGGTCAGGACAGCGGGTTACAGGACAGCGCTACTTCGCGTTTGATAAGGGCCGAAGATGCACCCCAAAATCTGATGACACGGCAATAAAAAAGCGCAGCCGCTCGTTTCCAGTGCCCCTATTTGACGAGGTTCGTGTAAAACTTGATGCAATCGTTTGTGCGCAAAAGCGTTCTTGAGGTCACGGCGCTTTATTACTATTATTATTATTATTATTATATTTATTTTATTTATTTACTTATTTATTTATTTGTTTATTGATTTATTTCACAGGTTTTCTTTCTCGTTAAAAAAAGTCTTCGCGAATTCTAGGTTGTTTTAAATGTTGTTATCGGTCATTTGTCAATGTCATCCACAACTTTTTCATTGACATCTCATGGATGAGGTAAATTTATAAATTTAAATAATTCAACTATTTGTACACAATGAAGGAGAAACATTCAGTGACTACCGATTATGATCTTGCAGCCTTCCCTTCCCCTTTGTATTGGGCGATCAAGGAGAGTTCGGATCTGGCACCCATTAGAAGAATCCGGTTAAAAAGTGTACATATAAACACAAATCTAACATGCAAAAAAGAAAAAAACACGCAATCACTTAGTGGAGAGGGAAAAACACCAAAATAAAGGGGGGGCGAAGCGGCTGGCCTTATGTTCACATAAGCGTTGGTTGACTTCACTGAACAGGTTTGCCGCCTCTTATGGCTTTCTCTGGAGCTATAAACACCCATCAAGGTAGTGAATTCATGCCGTTCGCGTATGCCCTCAGGTAATTTTGAATTTCTGGCGACCCCCAGTTAAGATAGCAGAAGAGACAGACACTGACAGATGGACAGGACAGACGGACGGACAGGCGGACAAGCTAGAAAGAAAAATGGACGGTCGGGCGGGTAGACGGACAGACAGGACAGATATAAACAGAGGGAAGACAGACCGAAAGAAGGATAGACAGATGGACAAACAGACGGGTAGACAGACCGACGGGCGGACATGTGTACAGACAGGACAGAATGACAGAAAAGACGAACGGACAGACAGAAAGACAGGCAGACAGGCTGCAAGATGGGCAGGCGGACGGGCGTAATGGTGAACAGATTGGCTCAAAATGGCCTGAAGTATGCAAAGAATGCTAATAACATTAAAAACAGCGACAATATCGCTTATCTCGATATCGCGCATTTTTATGAAGAGCACATCCCACTAGAAACAAAGGGGCAGCATACCAGAGCTACAGAGACCCGCCTCCCTAATGAATGCAATATGCATTGCTTGCAGAAAGTCGCAAATTCAAAACCACAACTTCTGTCACGCTGATATTGCTTGTTTATGATTACCGCTCCATAACGAAATCGCGTTAACGAAAGCCTCGTCCCAGTTCCGGTCGACGCGAAAACTAAAGTGAAAAATACTTAAAAAAGTGGCGCATACTCATGTGTTATTTCTTTCGAAACCTAAAGAGATGCAGTACCAAAACAACGCAAAAGAAAATAGATTTTTTTTTTTTTTTGTACCAAGGACTCGCTTCTCCTTAATCGCATGACACAATGTGCCTGTAAAGAGTGCACCGCCGCGAATAGAGGCATGATGAGGCGAAGCCGCCGTACGGCACACTTTTGGGAAATTGAGCAAGTTCACTTGGGGGGGGGGGGGGGGGGTGGGCAAGTTCACTTGGAATCATTGGCGTGGCTAGGTCGTCTGGTACCCGGGGCCCATAGGTCTTCTGTCACCCCCCCCCCCGCACCCCCCCCCCTCCAGGTGTAGTCGAGGAAGGCGAGGATGTCGACAATTTCCGGGTGTCTTCAAACGTTTACGACCCCCCCGTTGCTACGCCACTGCTTGGGACTAAGCAGGGCTCCCGCGAAGCGATGACGGGAGGCGGTTTGCCCACCAGAAATAAGAATTCGTTGCCGAGTAAGATATCTTGCGGACGTAAATTAGGGCCAATATAGTTGACAATTATCCACATTGCCCCATAGGCTGCCCTGTCACCGGCATCGGCTCACTTGGACTCATGGTCATCCTGAGAAGTCCTTCCAAGTGGATTCACCTCGCCGACTCCCTTGCTGCCATTTGTAAATTGCAATGTGTGCCGCAAGGTAATTAGTTAAAAATTTGAATGTTGGTAATTAGTCGGTTATGCATTTTGATCTCGTGCATGTAATGTCCGCCTCTCCGAGGGGACCAGGTCGCCGACAAGACTGGTGCTGTTTCAGAGAGGCGACTTTTAAAATTTGCTTAGTCTTCGCAGAAACCCCTCGTATATGCTTTGACGATCTAAACTACGATCTAACTTAGGTTGCCACAAAAACAAGGAACTACGCCGAATATGGCCTACTCAGCCGAGTCAGGTTTGTCTCGGCGAAACTGTAGAGCTTAGGTTCAACAGATGATTGGGAATGAATGATAGTGTGGTTATACGAATTAGGACAAGACCACTCTTATTAAAGTTCCTTTTCGCAGGCCATATTGGAGTGGAATTTGTTACCGGCTGGGGTTGTGAGGGAAAACTATGTTGATTTATTTTACACTATGTTATGCCCCTTGCAATAAGTCCGTTAGAGTTGCGTGATTCGTTTGAATACTTTTTTTTTTCAGCCTTGACACTTCTAGCTTGATTTTCAGTTAGCGAAACGCTGGCTATAGCGACGGATTGGTCCCTTGCTAAATCTATCGAGCGCTAAACCAAGCACTCAGCAGCACTGTGGTTGACATCCCAGATAACAGACAAGAACAACTTCTGCAACTGTAATTGATGGGCCAAAACACTTTCCACGTTCCCCAGTTCGAGCGAATTCGCCGAAAGACTTATCCCTTTATCATCAACTTACGTTTGTGAAACTTCGTTTGTGAAATGGTTTACGAGATCCTTAAAACGACTAGAAAATAAAAAAGCGCCTCTATTGCCACGCTAAAGCTAAGGCAAGCTCAGCTGCGTGGGAGAAATATTACGCTGCTGAAGCTGCGTACTTAATTGGAATTCGCGATGCCAAGCGCTTTTTTCACTACGACCTGCCAAACATTTTACTTACTAATCCAAGAAAATTCTGGCAGGTGATAAACCCTAAAGAAGCGCATATGAATTATTTTACTAACGAGCTGGGTAAATCGGTGACAGATTTAACCTGCGCTAATATGTACAACGCGTTTTCTTTAGTCTTCACTAGTGAAATGGACACACTTCCTCCTTCGCCAATCACAAATATACAATGCAACAAAATGTCAGCCATCACATTCACAGTACGTGGGCTTTTATCTGTGATAGAAAATATTTAATTGTCTTCATCATCTGGCATCGATGACACTAACTCTAAACTACTAAAAAACACGGAACATATTTCTGCAGAGTTTCTCTATTATTTTCAGAGTCGCTTTCCACAGACATCATGCCAGACGAGTGGAAGATGGGGAAGGTTATTCCAGTCTACCAATCGGGCAACAAAGATTCTCCCCTAAATTACCGCCCCATCTCATTGACAAGTGTTCCCTGCAAGATCATGGAGCATGTAATCTACTCTCATATTATGAGACTTTCTAGACGCTGACAACTTCTTTCATCCTTCGCAGCACGGGTTCCGCAGGGGCCGTTCTTGCGAGACCCAGCTTGCACTATTTCCTGACGTTCATGCTAATCTTGACCATAACAAACAGACGCCATATTTTTGGATTACGCGAAAGCGTTTGACAAAATAGCTCACCGACGCCTATTACTAAAACTTTCTCGTTTGCATTTGTGAAGAGTGCAAACATTGCACTCGTCACATCAGGCGTACCACAGGAGCCCGTCCTTAGCCCCCTTCTTTTGTTAATTTACATTAACGACTTACCCTTGCATGTGTCCTGACATATCCGTATGTTTGCCGATGACTGCGTTATTTACCGCGCAGTCAATACCATCACTGACCAAGCAACTCTTCAATCCGACCTTAACCTGGTACAATGGTGCGATGCTTGGCTGATAACACTCAACTCTAACAAATGTAAACTTGTCTCATTTACCCGTCCTCATCACCCTCTTCGCTTTTCTTATCGGATTGGTGACGTCACCGGGGAATCAGTGGAATCCTACAAATACCTAGGTATCACACTGGCTAATGATCTAACCTGGAATGCGCATGTTACTAATGTTATTTCATCGGCTAACAAAACATCGGGATTTCTAAGACGCCACCTTCGCCTTGCTCCATTGCATGTAAAACTGTTGGCCTACAGATCAATGGTAAGAACGAAACTTGAATACGCATCTGCCATCTGGGATCCGCATCAAGCATATCTCGCCAATGCCCTCGAGGCAGTTCAACATCGCGACACCAGGTATATTCGTTCCAGATACTCTTACAACGTCATCTTTAAAAAAAAAAAACAATCTTCCTTGTCGCTTCCATCCTTTCGTCGCCGCATTTCTTGGCCACCCTCACTAAACACCTTCGAGACACCCGCAATCTCCATCATGAAAGCACCGGTACAGCAACGCCGGCATGGCCTGTCGTCTGCAGCAACATCGACACAATTCACGGGTGCCATGTGCGATTTCGGTTCTTTGGTTAGCGGCTGCTAGGCATCCCAGTCTCGAATTTTTTCTGCGCGTCCTCCCTCGTCACTTTCGTTTTGTAGTTATTTATTTTACCGCGTTTACGCGTACCTACCGCTGCATAGCCACAACGAATGAAACAAAGCAGCTGAAGCAAAGGCAACAACGAATAATCCACGCCAACGTGCTGTGTACAAAGCGGTACACATGGTGGCCATCATTACAATAAATACATCTGAATGCCTTTACTACGTTTGCATTTTATTTTGATGTTTCCATGTATTAGGGAAAATAAATGTTGCTGAAAAAAAATTGACAAATTTATTATAAGACGCATACGTTGCGGTTTCTGTTAAAAGCTTCAACGAAGACTACCTGGAGACCGTGTATCACCGACATATACCCCTTGAACTACTGTGCCTTTGAAAGCTCAGTGCTCCTTAACTTCAAAGGACCTTCGGCATGCTCGTGTGACTAGAACAGCGCGCGGATGATGACCTTGGTTACGACGAGGCCGACGGCGAAGCGAAGAGCTGCGCTCTAATACACCCGATATACAAGCTTTCCGTTGCTCGATAGGTGCTACATAAAAGTGCTTTTCCGAGCATGAGAGAAGCCCGCGAATACGCGCAAAATACGCCTGGCCGCTCGAGGCACTTTGCGCGTATTCGCGGGTTTCTTTCACGCTCGGGAAAGCACTTTTATGTAGCACCCATTGCAAATCGTGTCGAACATTCCTAAATACGAATAAAAAGGAGTGCATACAGAAGCAAATATTGTCTAGGCGTCAGCCACCACTGTGTTTGTTTTTTTAGCCCAACCACCTTCAAAGAAGCGGCGGCACGCTTCCTCACTTCCTCATTCCTCACTGCGTAGGCCTTTTCTGTTCTCGTCCTTCTTCCGCCTCGCGTTCGCCCCACGGAACATTTGAACCAAAAATCAGGCAGTTTCTAATCAGGCACCTTTCTAAAACACCAAAAACACCACTCTTACAACGATAAGACCTATGGTAAGCCAGAAAAAGCGCAAGAACGAAATACGGGTGGCGACGCCTACTCAAGTTCCCGCACCTGGTGGCTGTGACGTCATGCATCTTTATGGCATCTTCTAGGGCCTACTAATTATATACAGCGGTACAGATTGACTACATTGCGTTCTAAAGGAACCAAATATTTAACATGGCAAGTTTCGGGAACCTTTCCTCAGCCAACGCGGCGCACATGCGAAAACATACTTTGGAATCCCTGACGTCACGATGACGTACCGGCGCTGGGGTTTCGGCGCGAAAGTCAAATACTGATACTTGGACCTTTATTTTCTCATCTAATAAGTTTTTTTTTGAAATGACTGCCTGCAGGGTTCTGAAACAATGCTTCATTAGTCTAAACTGATTTATTGTTTCGCTTTAGTGTCCCTTTAAGGGCTCAATTCGACACAGGCACATCCGAAAATGCTCTGAAGGCCTGTCAGCACACTTAGGCATATCGGTGCTCGTACTTTGACAGGAGATGGCGGATGCACGCGTGCACACTGTCCCGTGACAATTGCCCCTTCCCACGCTTATGCTTCGCCGCAATAATTCGGCTGTGCTTCACCGCGTATTATTGCTGTACTGGGGCGAAGCTGACACTGGGGAACCGGCATTATGCAACGCGTCGCGCTTTCCGTGCGTCAAACTCATTCGCGAGAACCACAGAGGCGGAATCGATGCCATTGCTGACAGCGGCGAATTCCTTCAATGAAAAACGGCACAGAACGGCAAGCTTGGTAGCGAACGTCGAAGCAGCTAGGCCTAGCGCTGCCGCGGTGGTGGTTTGGGCTAGCCGCCAGCAGATATGCGTGCGAAAGCGCCGGTTCGAGGCAGCGAGGTAATCAAAATGGCGGCGGTGATCACTTATTAATGCAGTTTTGGACCTGCGGTCACGGGAAAAAAATTCCGGAAAATCGGATCGCGAAGGGCTCTTGCGTCTGAAATTTCAGACGTTCTTATACATTGGCCTTAAGGGGGACGTGGTGGTGCTGCGAAGCCGCCCGAATTATCGGACGTCCGGAAAGCCGGTCGTTCACTGTACACCATGGCAACTCCTCCAGCCGACGACATGGCATCAAAGACGATTCGTTACGATCCCTCTCTTACTAGAGCCAGCACTACCGCGACTTTCGTTTCCTTTGAATAAAGTTGCAGTTAACTTTCACTGATACAAGCAAAAAATTTCCCGAGTTTTCCCTGAGCATTTCCCCAAGAGCAGCGAACGGCTCTTGTGCCCGAAATTTCAGACTTTCTTAGACATTGACTCTATGGCGTACGTGATGGTGCCGCGGAGCCGTCGGGCGTCCGGGAAGTCGGCCATTGACTGTAAACTCCTCCAGCCGACGACACGACGTCAAAAGATGATTCGTTACAATCCCTCAGTTACGCGAGCAAGCATTACTGCGACTTTCGTTTCCTTTCAATAATATTACCGCTAATTTTCCCTGATATAAGCACAAATTCCCTAAGTTTTCCCTGAGTATTTCCAGACTATTCAAAATCACTGAGAATTCCTCGTTTTTCCGGTTGGTAGACACCCTTTGCAAGAAGCCACTAAGGCAGTGTAATTTACTGTAGTGGAAAAAAATAAATAAACCGCACACTCGAGAAACAAAAAATGGTACCAGTTGAGATGCATCACCGCGAAAATGTGTGCGAAGCACTGACGAACAAGCCGCATCGGAAAAAAATATATAACGCGCAGTAAAGGAAATACTATATAGGAGGAGTTTTAACAGATGACATGCGTCAGCGAGATTAATAAACAACAAAGAAAACATAAAACCACCTTTGATAGCATGCACGAATACAATCGCAGTCGATAAACAAATAATTACGAATGATGGATGCTGCACGCAGACCGAGCACACCAACAGTCCTTGAGCAGCGAAGATTGATCGAACAGAATGGTTTTCGCTTGCACTTTTGCCTAGACATTTGATCGGTTGAAGCGATTAGATGCGCGATAAATAATGCATGGCTTTTCCTATGCAAGTTTCGTTGAGGGCGAGGAGGTTTTCGCGGTGGATGGCGATGTATTCGAGATGGCGGATATGGCCATTGCATATCATTTTCTTTGCGACCTACTATTGCCTTCGGTCTGCATGCAGCGTTAATTCTTCATTGGTAACTTGTTTGAGGGCACTAATGTCCCTGCATGCAATTACGTAGTCGCGGGTTTTTTTTTTTTTTTTTTTTTTTTTTAATTATCGCGCTTTCATTCCAGTCCGCAAAAAATGAAAACCACAGCAGCGACAATCATAGAAAGACATTATTTTGATGTTTCACAATAGGCTCTGCCATTTCTACGTTGAAGATTTTGCATTTAGATCAATGCTTCGAAAGTTGGTTCATTTCTTTGGCATTTAATTAATTACCGAAGCTCAAAGTAACAAAATTCTTTGACCTGCTCAAGAGGACAGTAGACAATATTTTACATTCTTGTATCTCGCGCGAGGATTTCTTTAGTATGGCCTAACTTGGGTGAAACACTACACCCCGAGTAACCCAAATATAACAAGAACCTGTAAGCGCTCCTTCGCTATAATTTTGTTCATTTGTATCAAAGGTACACGTGCGATGACGCCACTCACGACGTCATCGTGCTTAGGCATTGGTGGCAGATATTTCGCGATGGAATTTCGCTTGCGGAGGTTAGACGGGGCAAGTGGAGAGAGCGTTTAAGTTTGCGGTGAAGCCCGCCTCCTGAAATCATAAGTTCGCGGCACTGAAATATTTCTATCTCGGCTATTAACAAGCCGATTTGACAAATTTTTGCGGCAGAACGCTCCCTAGAGGGAATACGCAACACAACTTGCAGCGTATAACCAAAATTCGCTATGGGGCCTGGTGAGGGGCCCTTTAAAAATCAATGACAATATCTGTTATCTCGATATCGCGAGTACTTCTGAAGAGCACGTTCCACCAGAAACAAACAAGAGAGCAGAGCACGAGAGCTACAGAGGCCTCAATAATGAAAGTAAGATGCACTGCATGCAGAAAGTCGCAACAATCAAAACGAGAGGTTATATCAAACAGAAGGTAGTTATCAGCATTATTAAATAACCAAATCAAGACTTAGAGGGCCCCTCAACAGGCCACGCAGCAAACTTCGGTTATAATAGCGAAGATAGAGATATTTCAGTGCCGCGAACCCATGATTTCACAAGGCGAGCTCCACGGCATAGCGAGACAATCCATTCGCCCCGTCTAGCCTCCGCAAGCGAAATTCCTTCCCTGCATTCTCCCATACCGGAGCTGAAGGACCCCGTGACGCATACGTCACGGGCCCCGCCTTCATTTTCTTTTCTCCTCGCTTTTTAGCGGCGCGGCGCACTTCCGCTGACGGCGTCGCGTGCGAGCTGTTGTGATTAGACAGCTTTAGTTTAGCGTACGCAACTTATAGCCTATGCTATAGTGTAGCGTACGCTAAGCAGCGCATGTTTTTCAGTTTTAGTTGGCCTGCGAGATCTTCCAATCCCAGAGGCCATATGCCGTCGTTGCGGCTGTCTTTTGACTGTAGCGATAGGTGTCGCTGACATCTCGAATTCTGTCGTTAGGCTTCAACTCGTTCGAAACGAGAAGTGATCTCGAAAACACCACAAGGTTATCCATAATACTCTGTCGTCGAATCGGCTGAGACTAAGCGAAAGCCGTTTACACAGTCATTTGCTACGAACGAAGTGCATTTTACAGAAGCAACGCCAAGTTCAATTCGAAGCGGGCAGCCGGGAACGCCGCCATGTCTCACGCACACTCAGCAAACCACGCAAAGACGCTAACGATAAATTTGACAAATAGCGTGCGTACGCTATACACTAGACAGTTTTAGTATAGCGTACGCTATACCATTGCGTACGCTAAAAAATAGCGGATCGTCACTGCGCATGCGCTGAACGCTAAACGAAATAGCGGGCGTACGCAACACAAACGACTTAGCGTAGGCGTTTTAGCGTAGCTTGCGGGAAACATGGCGGCGGTCTCGGCTGCCCGCTTCGAATTGAGTTTGGCGTTGCTTTTGTAAAATGCACTTCGTTCGTAGCAAACGATTGTGTAGACAGCTTTCGCTTAGTCTCAGGCCGCTTCGACAACAGAGTATTATGGATAACCTCGTTGTGCTTTCGATATCGCTTCTCGTTTTCAACGAGTCGAAGCCTAACGAAAGAAACGTTCGAGATGTCAACGCCACCTATCGCTAGAGGCGGGAAATAGCCGCAACGGCGGCATATGACCTCTGAGATCCGAAGATATCGCCGGCCAACTAAAATTGTAGAAAACATGCGCTGCTTAGCGTACGCTACACTTAGCGTATAGCGTACGCTAAACTAAAACTGTCTACTATTCGTCGTTTAGCGTTCTGCGCATGCGCAGTGACGACCCGCTATTTTATAGCGTACGCAGTGGTATAGCGTATGCTAAACTAAAACTGTCTATTGTCTCGTTTCGCGCAGCGCACGAGGCAGACAAGCGAGGCAGACAAGCGGATCACAGAGCATAAACCCGCGCTGGAACACAGTTGGAAATGATGTAGTTCTGGTGTCTGCGACCACAACAGCACGACGTGGGAACAAGCAGACGAAACGGAAGTGCATCTCTCTTCTTGCGGTACGAAGTAAAACAAGAACACGCAGACATTTGGTTTGTGTTTTATTATTTCTCTAAGCTTTAATTTGTCCATTATAGCAACAAATTACACGAATAACAGATGTTGGCTCGAATAATTTTCGAAGTGACGTGTCACAACGAGTGACGTCACAGTGCGAACACGTGTACGTAAGCGCACTAGCACGTGTACGTCATCTCCAGCTTGGAGCGCGGCGGCCGCGAAGAGAAGGAAACACGGCGTTCTGTTTGAAATTTCAGAGCTTTCCGCGGCGCGTAGCGATGTAATACTTTGCAGACACAATCGTTATCGCGATGTGTATGCTCTGCGCTTGTCAGCTCAATATGGCCAGGCCTGGTGAGGGACCCCCTAACCGTACAGCGCAATGTGCCTGTAAAGGATGCCCCACCGCAGATAGAGGCACGATGCGGCAAAGCCATCGTACGGCATACATTTTGAAAATCAAAGTTCACTTGGGACTAAGCAGGGCTCCATCGCCACGATTACGGGAGGCGGTTTTTCACCAATTCCCCACCAGAAAGGAGAATTAGTTGTTGAGTAGGCCGAATTAATCTTACGGGCATTAGTTCCACTACCATTTGAAAATTAGCAACACTGCACCATAGTCTGCCCTATCTGCGGCATCGGCTCACTTGGAATGTCGACGCTAAGGAACGTTGGCCCTAATTAGGCAAGGAAAATCACAATAACCGAGATATTAGAGAGGCTCAAATTGGGTAAATTAGGGAAAAAAATGCTAATCACTAATCGGAAGACTCGGAAGAAAGCCGTGCAGAACATAAGGTCAGAGGACAGTGACTTGTACCGAAAAAGTACGGGCGGAAACGAAACGCCCACACTACCGCGGACTACAACAAATGGAAGAACTAAGTAAGCAAAATCGGAGAAGTCGAGAGCGATTGTACAGGAAAATCCCCGCTCGAATACCGCCAGAGCAGCAACGAGATACGCAACCACCACCAACGTCGCGGAAAACGCGGGCGCGTTCGAGCAGTCTGGCCGAGCCATCAGTGAGCGGTAAAATCGCGGCACTCTAGAAAGGTGCAAAACACGCTGTAGCTGCACGAAGCTAGTACAAAAACGGCGTTATTTGCTGTACTGGGAAAAAAAAAATAGAGACCCCAAGAAAGTTCGGCCGCAGTTCCACTCCGTGAAGGTGGATGGCCAACCAGCGAAACTGTACGGATGTTATAATGCGCAACACAGAAATACGCAAATACGAGAACAAGCACACATCCAAGGGCACAAGCGTACGTGTTAACATTGGCCAGACAGGCCTACGTGTTAGCGCGTGCCTCATAGATCACAGGAATTCGTTAACCGGCGCGCCATGTTATAATCTTGCCTGACATTGTAAATCGTGTTCATCTTCGGAAACACGGTCATTTTCTTCCGTCACCCTAACCAAAACCACACGAGAAGCCTATCATATCACCAGGAACGCCGCACTGTGTGCAAGTCAGCCATGGTTATTACTGCACGACAAAGAATTCAGTTTTATTATTCCACGTTAACACGTGCCTTGGATGTACGCTTGTTTTTGTAGCTCGTCATGAAATGAGCGATGCGTCTATTTTCTAGATATGGATTTTTTTCCATACGTGCGCATCAGGAATAAGTCAGCGCGTCATTTTTTTTTTTTTTTTTGTAATCGACCCACAAGCACTTGAACTCTCTAACGGCAACGTCACACCGCGAGCTGTACAAAAAAAAGAGAAAATAATGAAATTTAAATAACTAATTTAAATAAATTCATAAAATTTTTTCGACAAATAAAAAATACGAAAGCTGTCTTCACCCGGTAAATGTTACGCATTTTAAAAGCAGGGACGGCCGGGAAGCATCGATAACGATATTATTCCAAATTCTATAATTTTCGTAAGCACTCGCAAAAATTCCGCGATAGTTATACAAATTGCAGTAAACGTTCGCTTACCAATTAAATTAAACAAGCACGGCGTCCCGCGCCCGCACTGCAACCAACGAACACCTCACTCGATGACCACTGCACACTATCGAAACGCGCCGGTAGGGTCGAGATCGCCGGCAGTCGAGATCGCCGGCAGCGGAACGCTAACGAGTCGTGCAGCCTATACGTTACACGGAGAGAACAAAGCGCCGACGAAGCCGCCTGCCATCTCAGCCCGTCCGTTCTCGTTATGCCCGCCGCAGAAACTATTTCTCACTTAAAAAAAAAAGCCTTCAGCTAATACGCGCAGCAAACCCCTCATCGCTTCGGTCACCTAACAGCTAGAACAAGAGCTCCGCTAATATAGCCTTAGAAGATGCCGAAAGAATGCCCAAGTGCAGCTACAATTTTAAATAAACCGCTTCCCCGAACGCAAATAGCCAACTCACCTTCGTTGCGCTGCTCGTAGTCGCATCTCGAGGTCGGTCTTTGTCCGCAAGTCCCTCTCCCACGTCGACAGCGAACGGGCCATCAAGAGTTCCACACGACACGCACACGATCAAGGTGTCTCCAACAAAGACCGTTGGCCATGGCCAGCTCTTCCCGCCAAAAGTTCGGTGGTTCCTGCAGCGATCTTGACGTCTGCACACCTCGGAGGCCAACGGTCGACTGGGGTGCCGACGTCTCCGGGGGCCCGGGTTTATATACAGGTCTCCCTAGGGCAGACCGTTATAGGTACCGCAGCATTTGAACCGCAAGGCCCAGGAGCCTATAGCAGTCGCGAAGCTTGGGGCGCGCTTGTGCCCAGAACAATGACCTTTGACGCCCGACAAATCCCTAGGCGGGAAACACGTCCGTTAGTGATTAGCCGGGCGGCGAAATTTTCCGAGCATTCGAACGAAATAAACTATCTCGCGGAGTTTGCGTGACGGCAAGCTTTCCTCGATTCGGGCAGACGGTCTCCTTAGCGGGAAGGGAGGGCGATTACGTGAGGTTGATGCAGATTTGCAGTTATTGCGGGTGAAAAGACGTTGTTCGTTCATTTAATAAACGACAAGCGGTCGTGACTGATCGCGAACGAAGAACAAATTTTCCCGACCGATAGCAGCGGCGCAATTTTTTTTTCTTTTTTGCGCCAGCAACCGATTGCATTTCACGCAGACAGACGCGGCGAGGTTACGTTGACCGCGAACGAGCAGAATCCTCGGCGGAGAAACCAAGATGGCGAAAGCCGAGAGGGCCGAAGAGGTCGACCACCATGCATTAATTGAAGTCGCGGTAAACGTAATTGCAAAAATGGCTCGAAATGTTCTGACGTTACTGACGACGAGACAGGTGCGCGCAATTTCACTCGCCGACGAGTGCCATTCGAACCCCAGCGCTAGCGTTCCTGCGCGGCCATGTTAGAAAGTGCCAGTTAGGAAGACGCGCCATGCCCGGAAAACCTCCGCGCGGACACAGCGGCCGCCATTGTGCCGGCGAGCCGTCGGCGGAGGTCCGCCATCTTGGCCGGCGAACGCACAATGCAGCCGAACTCGCGAAGCACCGACGCGGAACAGACGACAAACAGACCGCACCAGCGAAGACGACATCCAATGCGCAATACGTACACGTACTGGCGCGATCAAAACTTTGGGCACCACTGCGTCAGCAAAAAATTTGAATATATTCAAGCGAAGCTCCGCGGCCTGGAATTCGTTTAACACATCGCATTTAGTCAAACACGCGCGCGTGCGCGCGCGCTCTTGATTTCAGCCGGAATGTCCAGACTGCAAGAAAAAAAAAAAAGAATCGCGGTACCTTCGGCCTCCCATCTTTTGATCGCGACTGTACATAACAGCTGATAACGGCAAACAATAACGCGCTTATCCCAACCACTGCACCGCTATTAGTTATCTCGTCGCTATTTGTCACAGGCCAGACCTTGTGCACAGTTGCCTTGGGTCCCCAAACTTTTGATCGCGACTGAACATAACAGCTGACAACGGCAAAGAATAACGCACTTATCCGAACCACTGCACCGTTATTGATACATATTCTCGCGACTCTCATCGCTTCTGTCACAGGCGAGACATTGCGCACAGTTTATTTTTTTATTTATTTATTTTTTTTGCGCCCTGCGAAGTGTCGCGTTAGCACGTAATCAACTCGACACGCACATTATAGACGCGTGCAGTGCGCGAGCAAGTGTCTTTACGATACCGAGTAAAATGTCAGCTGCGTAACGTTTTGAAAGCAAACTCTCACCTGCATTAAGGCTGCGTCGAGACTCGTAGCTCGTACAGCTGGCCCCACGTCCTCGCGTCTGTCCTTGTTCACGAGTCCAAGTTCATCAAAAAACAAAAACAACGATAGCGAAAAGGCCGCTCAACTTCCAGAACGATGCGCTACATCTCGGATCGTGTTGAATTCGGTTGCCCGGTGCACCTGCTTTTCCCGCCAAAAGAAACCAGCCGTTTTCTTTTTTTTTTTTTTTTTTTCTTGCGATTTCGGGTCTCTCGTACTCACAGCCCGATCTCACCTTCACTGCGTCCGCCGTCGATCGGGAAAGGTTATCGTGACCCGTCATCGGTAACAACTCCGGGCTCTTCACAGCCACCGAGCTCTCCTCGATCAGGAGACGGCGGACCGACTCAGTTGAATTACAAGCTCGAGGAGTCTCAGGGCACGCCGAAGTTCCTACGTAACTTCTCTGTTATCGCGGCGCGGTCAGTCTCGGTCACTTCGCCGCCTGAAACGTCTTCGAACGCACCATTCGGTCAATTTCGGGCGACGAGCGCGATCAAGTTCCGCGCGATATAGCTCCACATAATATAGTCGCAATCGTGACAACGGTTTGAAAATGGCCCCCACGGCGGCCACGGCCTCCCGCAGTTCAAACGATTGACCCAATTATCCCTAGACGGGTTGTTTACAGTGCCCGGCAATCCGAGGTGGCGTGATTCTTTTGATATCCCAGAACCCTCTGCTCTGATATCTACGAAGGCTTGAGGAGGTGAACGACCCGACGACGAAGCGTCCCTATGACGATTAGGAGTCCTCAAGATGGCTAACAAGTCCCTGTTTCTTCTGGGCGCTCCTCCGAGAGTGGAATTTTTCCACCCGCGAATGCGCGCCTCTGTTTTCTTTCTCTTTTCTGTACTTTTTTTTTAAATTTGAACAGCGCGGCTTACGTTGGCTGTAACGCACGTTATATGGGTTCCTTGCGTGCTCGTGGTTGCAGGGTCCCTTGCTTTTACAACACGAAAATGCTCCAGGACGGTTCGCAAAGCGCGGACTGACAAAATAGAAAAACCTTCGGGCTGATAACGCTCGATCGGCGCGTTCCTGGACAGGAACCACGAAATCTGTGCACATACGTTCGGTGACAGAACCGTGGGCTAATTGTCACATGGTTTGGAGCGCTTGCTCTTGATAACGGGTCTTGAAGCAACTCTCTGCCTCCTTGTGGTTACTTGCTACAGCCTTCTTGACAGCGAATAATTTTGTTTGCCTCTTTCGCTAGTTTTCGTCGCTGGGGATCGGCCGGTGGATTTACGATACAAAACCACCGATGACAAAGCTTGCGTGCTCTCACGAAAGCTTGCAAGTTACGGGGCGCGTTCTTAGCCGAACGACTGCGTCATAGGTCTTTGAGGCGTACGTGCTAATTAGCGTGTGCTTTATAGGTTTAGACGTAGATGCGGCACTGGGACACTCGCAAAGATAAACGAGCGATCGCCCGCTCGTTCGCTGGCTCGTTTCGTTGACGCTTGCTGAGTCGTTCGCTCGGTCATACAGTCATCTCTTGCAAACGTTGTTTCGTAGCGAGGGCAACCGTCCTCAATGCATGCACCTCTAGATACTTTTGGTGGGACCAGTGGCGTAGCCACAGGGGGGGCCGGGGGGCCGTGGGCCCCGGGTGCACGGGGCCAGTAGGGGGGGGGGGGGGGGGGTGTCATATACGTCTGAAGACACCCGAAAATTGTCGATATCCTCGCCTTCCTCGACTACACCCGGGGGGGGGGGGGGGGGTGACAGAAGAGCTAAGGGCCCCGGGTGCCAGACGACCTAGCTACGCCACTGGGTGGGACTCGCGGTTACTCGTTACTCGTGATCAGTCACTAACCCGAAAGAGTAAAAGTAATTCGCTCAACGTAAGCACACTGCGCTCTTGTTTGAACATGAGTCGATCGCCGTTGCCGCGTGCCCGCTTCGCGAACGAATGCTGAAAAGCCGGGTTCATTTTCTGTGTACGCAGAGTCCTGACTCGATGATTGGCCGCGCGCGTTGTTCTGTCGACTGCGAGGCATGACATACATAAAATGGCATCATGGCGCCCGGCCATCTGCGATCGTTTGCGCGTGCCTAGAAGGTTGGCAAGCATGCACATAGGCTAGCTCGTAGGTGGCACTGTAGCTTGTAATACTCTATCGAACTTTCAGAGAAGCGATCGTTCGTGCCGTCTGCCAGCTGTTCGTCATAGCTAATGCACGCCGCGTATTCACCTGGTAAGGACGGCGCGGATTATTGAAAGCCTGATGGTGGCCGAGAGGTTAGCCTCCGATCGTAAACGTTTTATTTACAGCCATTCGCAACAAGATCTTGCGACCGACAAAGTGGGCGGGCGGGAGCGCTGAGGTACTGGTCTTGTAAAAGGAAAGGCTTGAGCAAAGGCAGTGAAGAGAAGTAATCTCAGGAAAATTACAGTGGGCGAAAAATTTTGGCAACTGGTGGTCACTACTGTGAAGACGTATATATTCGCACTCCATGTTCACTCCATGCACTCCATATTCGCCCCCCCCCCCCCCCCCCCAAGTTACGGCCCTGACGAGAACAGATGTGCAGGAATTTCGAACATTGCCCCTGCGGCCACTAATCGAACTTCACGGCAGTGCTTTGGAACACCGCAGTGAAGCAGCATAACTCAATGGGCACAACATGATGTATCATGTTGTAAACAACATGATGTATCAAAATCATGATGTATCAAAACATGATGTATCAGAAGGCCGCCCGAATTTCGAGAACTTTCAGTTAGCAAGGTCGAGATGGTACGCCAGTTTTATTAACAAGCGTACTTACGGCACTTAGGCGCAACGTCTTTGCTGCGTTACAGCAGTGTTTTGGTCAGGATTAAAACAGTGCTATGACGCGGCAGGAAAGCTTCGAATAAGTACATTAAGTATGCAGATTATTAGAAGTGTGTGATCACTCGACGTTGCTAACTGAAAGTTATTGAGATTCGGGTGGTTTTTTGAAATATCATGTTTTGAAATGCTGCCCATTGAGTTTACGCTGGTGCGTTGCGGTGAAGTTAGGCAGATAACCGGAGCGGCAATGTTACAAAATTCCTGGGTACGGTTTTTGTTTGCCGAACACAGGGTCGTAATTTGTTCACCAAGGAAGCGTGAAGCAGACCTTTCAGTATACCTCAGGCAGCCAACATCGCACTGGGCCAAGCATGGCGACTGAACGGCAACTATAGGAAGGAAGGTTTATGCACCGCTGTCGATGCAATCAAAATGTTTCAACCTACCGGCGCCTGTTTCGTTCGTCTTTTGGAAGGTGAACAAAGTTAATTCCGATTTAATGGCGCAAAAGCGACTAATGCTGCGCCATCCACAATATATTAAGCAATCAAATGTTAAAGCAGCGAAAGCTGCGTTACTTTATAGTCTGTGCGAAAAACCGGTTTCTTCTGAAAAGCTCAACAAGTCAGTGAAGGGCACTAGCGGATCATCTCCCAGTATTGAGGCGGGGTGTAAAGTTATATGTAGGTTATTGAGATTCTGTAAAAGCTGCCGTCTCGGTGTTTAAGTACGTGGACATGTCATAATAATGCGCATTACTGTAAGTGGTTCATGGCACTTCTCGCAAGCTGGCGGGTTTTCGTTTTGAAGTAGAAAATTGTGTCAAGTACGTGTGTTTGTATGCTCAATTCGAAGTCGACATAGGATCGCCTCATAGAAGCGTTGCTGGTGACTGCACGACTTCCACTCGCCAAGCAGGGGTTTTACTGTGTGCAACTTGTTATTTATGCAAGAGGCCCATTCTAGTTGTGATGCCAGGTCCTTACGAGAGGTCACGTCTGGCTGCGCGGACAATCGAGCAAATGCGACAAGAGGGGTGAGAAAAGAAAAAAAAAATTACCACCCTATTCCGACTGTGTTAAAACCTTGTCGAAGAGCTTAGTGAGCGCTTCCACGTTCACTAAAAACGCCCGCTATGTCGGCAAGTGCACCGAATAGCGTGTGAATCGAATAGACCGAAAATTTGCGGCTCGTTATCTCCCACCAACGACTTCTCAAGCACGAGCAAAGAGAGGACAAAGCCATTTTTGATGCGATTTATTGGCATCCCCTTTGAAACAGGGCGGTTCGTGTAGTTATGTATCCTGCTTGAGCTAATCAGGCATGCCATACGTGCTTTCAGTCTAGGATTTTGCTTAAATCACCTCAATCTTTTCTCTCAACACAATGGCTTACGGGCATCTACGTTGCACCGTTACCTGTCTGTAACGCGTCAGGTCCTATCAATCCGTCTTCCGCTTTTTTTTTTTTTTTTTTTTGTTCGCCAATATCCTAAGCGTCTCTTGCTTACCTCTACTGCTGACAGGTTAATGCTCTATCTACCTTACACTATCATTGTGTATGTTCTCTTCAATGCCACTGCAGGTCGAGTGGCTGCTGTTACTACAGGAGACAAGCCCCTCGAAGACATTTGCTGCCGGGGGAAGATGGCTTCCCAAGTGGAGGACGGCTTTAGAATTTCTTCCTGTATTCAAAAACTTTTGCCCTTCTGCCTGGATATTAAAACTCGCCCCTTACAAAGGGTACAGCCACAAGCTTAGTTGAGTACACTTGCTGCATTCGCATGGTGCACGATGAAGGGGATCCAACACAAGATGAAAAGTGTAGACAAGGAACAGTGCTTTAACATGGTGCCACACTTTGCACTTAAGCTATCGATTCTTGCAGGTATGGCACAGTACGTGTAATTGATAGAATCCAGCACTGCAGCGTTCACACGAGCAAAGTTCTTCCGACAGATTTATTACAACACAGGGGAAGTGCACAAACTATGCACAGTGAATGAAAGATGGGCAAATAAAAATTATGTTAACAGCTCATACACAAAACTACAATTGCAAAGAGAATGCAACTACAATTATGACCCGTGTTGGTCTTGCCTCTGCTGTGCTGCATTCTAATTATGCTATTCAATCTAGCCCCAAAGTGGGTTACGAGAATGTGAGGGGCGAAAATTTTAAATTAATCATATATAAAAAGTCAACAAAGACACAAAGGACAACACAGGGAAAATTGTGCTTACTAATAGAATTAAAGATATTAAATCAATGGAATTGAAAGTGGACGAAAAAACGAGCTTGCCACAGGTGGGGAACAATTCACATTACATGTGCGATGCTGTACTAATCCAGCTACTGCAGCGTCCATTTCCCCCATCCACTTTCTGGGGCATATATATGTGTTACTACTAGAACTAACCCTAGTGTTGGAGAATGCTCGCTCATTGCAAATCACCCCTACAATGGCTTACGGAATGCCACTGCCCAGAAAAAGTTGACACCAGGTTTTGGCTTGGGTTTTTATTTTACACGCAGCAGCAACGGGTGGCCGCAACGTCGTCTACTTCTCGTCGGGCTTGTTGTAGACGTAGGTCAGGCAGCACTTGCCGCAGTACTGCCTGTCAAAGTGCGCAGCCATGAAGACACCCGCGCCACAGTCCTCGCTGGGGCACTCTCGCCTCAGGCGAGTGATCTTGCCGTTCTCGTCGACCTGGAAAATTGCCAATGAAAAAAACCATTGGTTACCCCCTCCAAAAGACAAAGCAATAGAGCAGTGACATACATACATTGCCACAACCTGAAGTAATTACGAGCAATAAAAACAGCGCTAAACAACAGGACGAGTGAAGGGACACAGACAACAGCACTAAACAACTTGTCCTGTTTAGCGCTGTTTTTATTGCTCGTAATCATGAACCAACCAGCCCAAATGCATACTCTTCTGAAATAATTGTTTCTCACATCTTTAAATAAATGTACGTGCCTACAATTCCTTTCTTGTCTACACAACACGAATGTATTGTGTTTGACTTTTTTTTCCACCCCATTAGGTACAATGAATTCACCTCCACCATGTGAGCCCGTTCACAGCAGTGGAGACGTTAAATAGCGCAGCTTGATTTCAGTGGTGCTGGCACCATGTGACAGACAAAAAGAAAAGCCGAAGTTTCAGAGTTCCCCAATCGCAGGTACGATCAGCGCTCAAGGCATAAATGAAATGTCTCTCGCCTGCTAAGGCACAGCAGGCACACTTCAATGGCACTTGTGCACGTGTTCTGCACCTGCAGATACAATCTTGTGCAGTTGAGAACAAAAGTTTGGGGACCAGAAGTGCCCATATTTTTTTTTGTCTGCCACCTAGGCATAAAGGCTGAAATCAAGTAGTACTACCTATGTGCACCTGTTTGCCCAGCGCCATGCATTACGTCAATTTCATGCTGCACAGCTGCCCTAGATGAAATTAACATTTTCCCTGGTGCTGTGGTCTCGACTGTTGCTCTTGACTGTACATCTGCACCAAGTAAACACCGAAAGCATGAACCAACCATGTAAACCTTTGGAACGAACATGGTTCTCAAGGAACTACTGCTGCACAGCTGAAACCAATGATGGGATGCACAAAATAATTGAAAATTGGCCAGTGTGACTGATATTCACACACCTGCAACATGCAAAAGCTGTGAATGGCAGCCACCATCTTGGGCTTGTTTTGATGCTGTTTTCTGTATGCGTGTACTTTGCCATGGAGATGAACAGATGCTGTCACGCCTTTTCTGAAGGTCATTTTCAAGCAGCTGACCGACCAAAACGCACACTCGCTTCACACTGGCCCGGCGCACCTTTCTCTTGGCTCTCACACTTCCAGCTGAGCTTCTTGGTGTCTGCTTGATTGCTATGCTGTTCCATGTTCGTTCAGCCGCTTGCTTCACGTTGTTTGACTGACCAAATTCCTTTCGCAGCCCAAATCTCTTCAGATTGGCTCAAGACGACTCATGCATTTGGCAAGGAACGAAAGCAGCCACAGAATGCATAGTGTGGCAAGGAATGCCATACTCCCGGAGTTGCCAGTTGCTTCTACTGGATAGAGTATGGTCCTGAAACCTAGCACATCAGTGAGGAGATCATGTCGACCCATCACTCGAGTGCTGATCGGACTGGATCGATATTGGGCAATAATTTCGCGGTGATACCGTTTCTAATGCTGCTCCTTTCCAAGCTTCGTCAGCAGACTGAGTGACGCTCCACGTGTGTTTACAACGGCATCGGACGGCCGCGAGTAGAGGACGACAAGGCCAGTGCAAAACAGAGCAGCAGGAACCACTACATTACACCAGCCCAGTTTCTTTTTCGGCTGAGGAAGTAGTGGGCACACAGCATGTTCCAGCAACATGAGAGTAGTGCTTGGCACCACAGTGAACAAAATGCAAGCTCAATCTGCCGGGCGGTGAGGCTACAGACCAAGGCAAAGATTACCGCATTTTCACGATTCTAACCTTCCTCAGCTATTAAAAAGACGTGCAAGTTCACAAAACTGCACAAGAGCCGTCATCCGCAAATGGAAAAAGTCAAAGTTTGTTCACAGCGAATGATGCAGGGGCCTCGCTGTCACTGCTGATGCAATTCAGATGAAAGCGTTGGAGATTGCAAGAAGATGGCAGATTCCCCGCAGGGTGTTTCGTGCTAGCCAAGGCTGGGTGGAGTGTATGCTGGGAAGAAATGGATTTTCTTTGAGACACGCTAGACAATATGCTGAAAGCTGCCAGACGATTTCGAAGGAAAACGTAACGCTTTTCAGCGGTTTGTGATGAAGCTCCGCAAGGAACACAGCTACGAGCTCACCAGATTGGCAATGCGAAAGAGACACCTGTGTATTTTGACATGTCGAGTGGGGTGCACAGTTAATAGAGTTGTAGATAAGGGTGACAAGCGTTGGGGCCCATGATACTGTATATGCGAGGTCGATGCGCTTCTGTTGGGTGCGTTTTACAGCCACCTTACTGCGGAGGTAAAGACAGTTTCTCAGTCAACAACTTTTTAAGACTAATCTTCGATAGGAGTAAGAAAAGCGGCTGCGGAACCCCGACCAGAAGATGATGCAGGCTGGAAAGCTGCAGAAAATGTCCCCATCAACCAAGGCAAGGTGGATGTCGGACGCGAGGAAGCGGGTCCAACATTGACGCCAAGTCATTTAGGAAGAGCCATTCCAACAGAACAGAAGACAACCTCCTGGTGGATACTGAGAGCGGCAGCTCAAGCGGTGGGACGGACTTCAGTGGAAGTGAGTGACCGAGTACCGAGCACCAGACAAGCGGGGAGTTCACTGCCAGTACTTGGGCATCTTTTGAATGTGTGCCATTCATTATTTCTCGTTCCCGTCCCATTGAGATATCACCATGAAAAAGAAGGATGGGAGACATCTTAGATTTTTTTTAAAAATCTAAGCACCCTCCCTCACTTGACGCATCGCTATCATGAAAAAAAAAAGGGGTGCCTAGAATTTAGTAAATACGGTGTGTGCTCTGTGCCAAGCTTCTGCTCACAGCTGAGTAGACCATAAATATGATCGCTTGGTGTAAACAAGGACAGCAGGGAACAAGGGGTGCGCCAGATTCCAGACCCGCAGCAGGCGCAAAGAGCAAATTTCATTGCTGAGGGTGACTAGTGATACCTCAATAACGCCATTCGAGGTGAATGTCTGAGGAATGAAGGCCGTTCGAAGCACAGGTAAGGCAGCAACATCTCTTTCAGACTTTGCAACGACGAACGTTTCACACTGCAGCTCACATCACAGTACCTGCACGGGCCATACGAGGAGCATGACGGTGCAAGCATGTAGCAGTACACAAACAGACTAGCCATGGTCCGGGGTCATAGGCCTCACTATCCAGCATAGCAGTGGAAGCCATCAAAGGTTTAATCAGGAACAACACTGAAACAGCAGAGCTGGTGCAAGCAGCTGTTCGGTGTGCCAAAACCTTGAAAAGAATAACTGAAGGCTGATGAATAGAGAAACACTCAAATTAAAAATTAAATTGTAGCATTGTATGTGCCAAAACCACAATGTAGCATGCTGGAGCGGTGGACTAGATTAATTTTGACTACCTGCACCTAAAGCCAAGTACAGGGGTGTTTTTACGTTTAGCCTCCATCGAAATGCAGCTACCGTGGCCGGGATCCAATCCCGCGACCTCGTGCTTAGCAGCACCACACCACAGCCACTAAGCAACCACGGTGGGTAATTTCTGTTATTGCGACACTATGCTTTTTTTTATGCTGATATCATTGTAATCTGCCTCGTTGACAAACAAGTATGGCAACAGAAAAATGACAATTGTAGCGATTATGACCTCAGTGCTCCGATCAAAAAAGGAAGAGATTGGATCAAACAATCACCGAACCCAGGCAATATGCCAAAAGCTGCCAGCTCTCTGTGGGAAGTACCCACAGAGAGCTGAACTCATCACAGCAGAGAAATACCCAGATCCCTCCGAGTTCACTCTGGGAGCACTCCCAGCACAAGTAGATGTAGTATGCCAGCATGAAGCCACAATTAGAAATTTACAGTGATGCTACAGCAACTACCATTATAAGCATAAAAGGCCAGCTCAATGGCAAAGAAGAATGCCAGTTGCAACAACGAAAAATTGACGAATGCGAAGATTCCGGCCACAAGTGTTCAATGAGCATCATGAACGGCTACATCACAAATGGCCATTGACCAGTTCATCGAGGAGCAACACAGCAATGGCAGAGAAGCTGTTTGGTGCACCAGGGCCTTGAAAAGGACCGACGAAGGCTTCACTAGTGTAACAAGGACCACACAGATAGAAATACCGTTAAAAAAAACAAGCTTGCTAAGGGGCACAAGACGGCAACAGACTGGCTACAGTCCCGGTCAGCTGTAGCTCCGCATTTACTCGTGGAGGGGCAGAATATACCAAGATGCCACATAGATGTTATCTAAAAATTGAAAAAGAAATCTGAAGCAGGTGGTAGTAGCTCTCTCGCACTGTTTTCAAGGACTAGTATACAGGACACGCCATCAAATTTTTCATTGCTCTTTTTGAGCTGTGCCACCATGTCATATGAGCTTGTTGCTGAAGAACCAGGCCACATGGTGAAGCTATCTACATTGCTATAGCACAACACCAAGCAACTGAAACTTCAGTTGCACTTTTCTGTTTCATTTTAATAGACAAAACACATTGCCTTATGGAGCTTTTTTGAATGTTGGTTTTTAGTCTCAGCAACAAGTTTTATGCAGTTGTGTTCATGCTGAATAGATATAGCAAGTGAATCTATTTATTTTGCTGTGATGTTTGCCAAATCATGATTTTCTATAAACATAAAGTATCAAAAATTTCACACCAAAATTTGCACTTGTTTATTTTGGATTTCAAGTGCACTGAGAAATAAAAATAGTATTACTGGCTAGAGCAACTTTCTGGCAGTTTAGCCATGTACTTCATTTTGGCACTTAAAAGCTAAGTTACTGAAGATCCCCGATATAAACAGCCCTGAGCACACTAGACAAACTGACTACGTCCGGAACTGTGAGCCGATTCATTCCCATGGAGGTCAAAAACAAATGCGCCGTTGAATGCATGAATGCCTTTTATCCAGGGCCTCCTCTCAAAAGCCATTTCACTGCTAGCAGATTGGCTTGCCATAAACAACCCACGAGCGCGTGCCTACAACGAAGAAGAGCCCTTTCTCGTGATGCCACAAGAGACACACAAGAAAAAAAAAAGGGGGGGAAGCAACAATCCGAAAGAGCTTCGTACAAATTAGTGCTTCATTGATCAAATCTTGCACTTTCATATGCCGAAGAGGCTCGAATAGGAAAAGCAAAGAAAGGCACGAGTCACCAACACTTTTTCTTTTGCTGCAAAGGCACACAACCCGTCTATGCCTCTTCATACAATAGCTTCATAGCATAGGAAGTGGCAAAGGATCACAACCAGTTGTGCGGAAGCATCTTAAATCTGAACATTTATGACCTGTTCACTGTTCCCAACTTGATGGCTGCGGTAGGATGGCTCAAAGCTTGTGCAAAGAGTTAAAAAAAAAAAGAAAAAAAAAATGTCCACCTTTGCAAGTAAATTCTGTATTTCAATGAAGGCTTTTGTGGAAATTTTAGAGTGTTACCTTCAATCAACAACTACAGGATGGCACCAAAAATTGTACAGCAGTCAGGAATCTGCATAGGCTCTAGGATCACCCGTCCTCAGCAGCAGTAGACCCGAGAGGCATTGAACACTCCCCAACGGAGTCATCGAAAAGACATTCAGGTACACCGATGAGCACCCAGTCATCACTGACTGAAAGCTTAAGAAGTTGACCTGTATTCTTGGGAGAGCCCATAAACTCAAACATTTAATATTTTTAGCTGATGGGCCACTGTGTAGGATGTGTGCTGAAAGTTAGAAGTATCTTGCGCGTGTTTTAAAATATTTGCCCAATACTGGTCTTCAATAATTTGAAGCCTTGCAAATATTTTGATCTAGGCTGGCGGTGCCAGCCTAGGTCAAAGAAAACACTGTTAAGCTACCGTCCTGTGCACCACACCAACCTCGTAAAAACAGCAGAGCTAGCTCGTGCCTTTGAGCTGCTTTGACCAAGTTGTGCATGCACCAGGTGAATTAAAGCATGGTGGAACAGGTACTGAGGCTCAAGCCAACGTAATAGTGACCAACTCGCAGCAGCTTCTAAAAAAGACATGAAAGTAGAATGAGAAACAAGGCAGCCGAAGCTGTGGATTCAAGATACTGAGTGTATGCGACACTGTAATCTGGTTTTTTCGACGAAGAAACAAGTTAGAGCGGGCATGTGTGAAAGCAGATAGGTGCCCACAAGGTGGCAACATCTCGTGCATGCATGACCTGCCCGACATTCCCTTCACCTGCGGACGCCATCTATGTTGCACAGACTGGAGTTGTGTGAATGTGCGCCTTACGACCTAAAGATGGCAGCCCTCAAACTCACTTCAATGGATACTTTCACCTTTTGCACCATGTGGCATCTGGAGCGAGGAGCTTCATGCAAACTGGGCTCAGCTAATCAGTGTTCAATGGAAGTAGTTCACCGACAATTTGGTTCCCATCAGGATTCTGGCATTTATATGCGGGTACCCTCTCTCTCCTTTATGGCTTTTCAAAGTTTTGGAACAGACCTGAATACATAAACGAGCCAACTCATCCCAGCAGTTGGCAGATTTTAGCTTTCCCTTTGGAAGTCAACAAGCCACTCTGGAATTGGCGAATGTAAAGTAGAAGTGTTTTGCCACTCCCATATACCTTGACGGGCCCTCGAGAAGACTTGGCACAAACGAAACATTCACACAAGATGCTGCGACATACTCACCTTGTAGAATTTCAGCACAGCCAGCTTGACCTTCTTCTTCTTGTGCTTGTTCTTCTTGGGTGTGGTGTAGTTCTTCTTCTTGCGCTTCTTGGCTCCACCGCGCAGCCGCAGCACCAGGTGCAGAGTCGACTCTTTTTGGATGTTGTAGTCCGACAGTGTGCGGCCATCCTCAAGCTGCTTGCCAGCGAAGATCAGACGCTGCTGGTCGGGCGGGATACCTGCGCAAAATCAAATGGGCCGCAGACTTCACATCTCAAGTCCCATGCGCCACGATTCGGGCGTCATCCCCGCTGCTGTGACAAAAGAACTACAAAGGCGGAATCAAAAGCCAACGGTTGACCTTCATTCTCCAAGGACTGCTTTTAACCTCGGTGACACTACTGAAAGGTTCCAACACAAAGCTAATATGCCACCAGTGAAACACCAATGCCTGTCCTGTACCTTTTTATCATACCTCAAGAAAAAAGGCTCTAAAATAAGAAGTGGTGGTCATGTGCGAACCAGCACACTAACTTGCATAAGGTGCAATTCAGTCCATAAGAACCAACACTGCGAAGGAAGAATGTAAGCTGTTTTGGGGAACATTTAAAACAATTTATAATGCAATGTTGGCAAATGCATTGAAATGCAGCTGATCCTCAAAAACTGTACCATAGCATTGCAGACATACTGGTTTCTTTTCAAGCACATATTTTACATTAGAACAAATCACATTCTCTGAGATGAGTACAACGTTGTATCAGGGCTCTTTCATCCTGTACGTAACTACCTGCATTTGTTAATTGCCGATGTGTTTGCAAGACCACAGCATTATGACCAGAGCAGAACGTAGACGATTTGGATTTGTAGTGTATCCTCAGCATTCCAAATTTCTGTTAGGATGCAGAGAGCTCATTTGCCTTTGTTTCAGTCGACCACTGCCCAACAACTCTGTTCACATCCACTGCACCTGGCAACGTCTCACAAAACAAAGCACAACTTGTGCGACCTTGCCGAATAACCACATTTCCAGCAAAGCTGTTTTTTTTTGTACACTTTTAATAACAATTTAAGCTCCCTGTAATTAGATCATACTTTAATATATAGCCCCTATACGAATGGTCAATTGGAAACCGTGGCCACATGTACCACAACATACGAGAACATAATTTTTTACAAAAGCTGCAATTTAACTGGCCATAGGGTTCACATCTCCTCCCTTCTTGCCAAATTTGATCTGTTGCATTCGCAGTTCTACCAGGTCAGCAGGATAAATTTTGTGCAGCTCGTAAAATGCAGCTGGAACACTCTGGATCGTTTGCAGTCATGAATTTACATCTTAAGCTGTAATTAGTGAACACATTTTGAACCTGGCCTGCACATTACCCGAAATATGGCTCTAATCAAAAAGGAAATACAAAAAAGGTGCTTGGTTTAGTTCACCAAAGACACCACAGAAACGTACTATGAACCTCGTATATTGTGTTAAAAAAAGTGAGGGGGGTCAGCAATTACTTGTTATGCTTCTAATTAGCCCAGGAACGCTAGTTTCATCACACAATCACATTACACCCATTTTCACAAAATATCAACTTGAGAGCAACAGATGGGACATTGGCAAGCCTAAATGAAAATGGCTGTGACACTTTCAAACACTCGATTCAGATCTTTTTTTGCAAAAGCTGCACTTAATACACACATCTAACTTCTTAGAGATTTGCGGTAGCATTCCTCCCATTTCCATTACATTTAATCTTGGTGGCATTTGTCGTTCTGCCAGGGCAATTAGCTAAATTCTGTGCTGCTCGTATGACACTCCTGACTAATCAGTCTACTTGCATACGTAATTCACTGCAAAGGCCGCAAATTAAGCCACACATTTCAAATTTCGCCTACACATCGCCTATTACCTGATCTTTACATTCAAGAAACAAGTGCCTTGTTCAATTAGCCAAGGACATTGGAGAAACCACCTACGAACCCCTCGCACTGCACAAAAATAGGGGAATACCAAGGGTTCAGAAAATACTTGCAAGGCTTCAAGTTATTGAAGACCAGTATTGGGCAAGTATTTTTAAACACGCGCAAGATACTTCTAACTTTCAGCACACATCCTACACAGTGGCCCATCAGCTGAAAATATTAAATGTTTGAGTTTATGGGCTCTCCCAGGAATACAGGGCAACTTCTTAAGCTTTTCTCGTATCTAACAGGCCTTAGCAATTTTAACTAAACCCATTATTGACACATACACAAGTTCAAAACTTGTCTGTGCAATGCCCTTAACTTACCCCACATTCTCTTAAAGATATGGGCATGGTCAATGATATGCTCTTTTCAGAAAATCACAACTGTCATAACAGTCGTCAGCACCTCTAGTCTCATTAACAGCCTCGCTGTGAAGGGAGCGTGTCAACTGCTTTTCGTGCAGAACTCACCCTCTTTGTCCTGGATTTTCGCCTTGACATTTTCGATGGTATCACTTGGCTCGACCTAGGAATGAGGGTAGAAAAAAAAAAAAAAAAACAGGGCTCACAAGACTGCACAGGCTTCTACAGGTTATGGAACACCATTGACAAGCCATCAGAAGTTGCATATAGTGATTCGGTGTTTTGCGTTTATCACCAGGTAAGTGCGTATGTGTGGTACATGATTCATCATAGACATTATCGTTAAAACACTTGCAGGAAGCAACAGCAGCTACACGCACCTCTAGGGTGATGGTCTTGCCAGTGAGAGTTTTCACAAAGATCTGCATGGCGACCTGCGTTAAGGGAAAAAAAAAAAAAGATAAGACAATGCATAAAAAATCCAATAGCAACCTTCAATGCTATCGGGCCACTGCAGATCACCAGAGCTGTTGTCACACAGTGGGGCACCGCTTAAATTCCTGATGCTGCAATGCTTTGGAGGACAAGCTGGCAGAGCACTGAAGCACCCTTTCTGCACAGCCTTGAATGAGCTCTGGTCATGCACATAGAGGCCTTGAAACAATGAGGCTGGGTGCATGTTACCAAAAACGGTGGAAGCCCTACAAATGGAACAATTGGATGGCTTCAAGCTATGAAAGAGAAACAATTGACAAGAAAAACTCCTTTATTTTATTCACACGAGAAGAACAGCATTGATGCAACCGTCGTTCTCGGGGTTGTTGGTCACCTGCGCATACTTTCCCCAGACCACTTTGCCACCCTGTGTAACGAGACCCAGTTCACTGACATTCACTTCGATCACAGTTCCCTTCGTGATCACCCCCAGCTGGGAGTAGAGGGGCGAACTCGGGTTCTTCTTCACACCGATGATCGGCAGGCAGAAGGTGGCCTTCAGCTCTGGGTGAGTCACGTGAGCCTTCTTAAAACGAAGCGCCATTGGTCTGATGAACCGCTCAAACTTCGGGGGCTTGCGCGTGAATCCCTCCCCGACAAACGTCACCTTGGTCACCATGCGCTTCCACGCCTTCTTTTTCCGCTTGCCCGTCTTGATCACCCGGAACGCCTCGGAGTCTCCTACACCACGGACTTTCGGAATGGGCACGTCCCACTTGCCGGCCTTCTCTTTCCTTTTCTGCTTGATCATGTTCGACAAGACCTTGGCCCTCGACTGGTTCTCACGGTCCAGCAGGTAGACCGGAACTGCGCCCTGCGCCGCTGCCTCGGGTCCTCGCTGTTTGGTCAGCTTTTCCTCGTGCATCTTCAGCGTCTTCTTCATCTGAACCTTCTCCGAGTAGCGCTGCTTGGTGAGCATCTTCGCCTTGAGGCCCCGAGTGGTCTTGGCCTTAACGGCATCCTCGTGCGGCTTCCGGCCGAGCCGCTTGCGAAGCCGCTCGTGGTGGTCGAGCCGGTAGCCATACCGTTTACGGTGAAGCTCAATGTGCTCGTTCTGCGGCATGTTGTTGGCAGTGTCTGCTCAACGCAGCAGCGACACTCCTGCTAACAATCCCTCTTTTGCTGCCAAGTTTTGGGGTTGCGGCTGGCCGCGGTGTACTCTGCGTTTCCGAAATCTCGAGTCACCTGCGAAGGGACAACAGGTGTTCCCTCAGACTCCTTTGCAGTACATTGCTAAGCTAAGAGCTAGGGCAGTGCGCACCCCCCCATAGCCACGCGTTCGAAACTGACCGTGCTCGGAAATTAGCCTGCGCTGCACAACTGTTTCGAGGTCATACATGAACGCGTCGGCTGCCTACAACAGTCGCTCGTTTTACCCAACCCAAGCACACAGTTACCATTAGGCGGCGTTTTATTTTTTTTTTAAGCAGGAGATCGTGCTTGGTTACCACCACTTGCAAGGCTTAAACAAATCTGCTCCAAATACGCCGCTGCCAGACGATCTGGACGGAATTCGGTGAAAAGGTCAAGAAAATATGAGGTAGCGTTATCACTCATGCCACAACGATCGCTTCTGATCAAGATGGCCCGACTACTGACAGATGGCGCACAGACAAGTGCTAAATCCTACACACATTAAACCTCGCCGCAGGCCCAAGACGCACTTTTATCTTGTCAACAAAGAAAACCGGCGCTACCTCGACATAATGCCACGTTCGCGCGAATTTACAAGACAGCGGTTGCAACAGACGATGCAATCGTTTTGCGATCTGTCCACATTCGAAGCGCAACCGAGAACTTCGGCAATACCAATCTTACAACGGTGCCTTAGCAATCGCTGACTTATCGCCGAAAAAGTCAGATCAGTTAACCTCGCCCTGGAGTAAGGCACGTGGAGGACTTAATAAATGCGTGATGGTGAATTCCCGGGTTTTTCAGAACGCAGGACAAGGTTTGACGGAACAGAGTCCCAAAACTTGGCAGCAAAGCGGCGCGCTCAATTTACCAAATTTAACGATCCAGACAATGAAAGTGCACGCGAAAATAACAACACACAAGGACATGATCATACAAGAATACTCAAGTGGCGCCCAAGCTAGTAAATGTTCACATACGACGACCGCACACATGGTTCAAAGGCCGGCACGCGCAACAAGACCACGTCGGACACATCACGCGTTCGCACACACACACGTTATCATTAACTTCAACTAACACGCGTTTATCAACGCGCAGAAATTGTCTAACCAGTTGCGTAAACTTACATTTACTATTACAACCGTTCAAAGGGGAAGCACAGTGCCAAACACGAGGCGAGGCTTCCACGGCACTAGTCCTAGCGTTCCACGTAGTTTTAACAAGCGTCACAAAATTAACTACAACGCAGGCTTGCTCGCTAAGAGCGACGCAATAAGCTTTAAATAAACTGTACAATCGCAAGTGTTAGTAAGGGTTCAAGTTCAGGAGAAACGAAACATTATGAGAAAAATACACGGAGAAACTTACAATCCGCCTTTGCGTCACACCGCCATTGAATAGAAAAGACTCTCCGAGACGCGGGGACAAAAAATGTGGTCGCAGGGACTGTAAAAAAAAGGCGAAATAAAATGACACTGCTAACTTTTGATAAACAATTAAAAATATTATCAACAAGTCAAAAACAAAAATTTAATAGTATAACCTCTATTATCAATTATTTGTGCACGTTTATGAATTTTATCAAAAAATTTTCTAGCGTGCTCTTTCGTCAAGTTCGCACAGCCGCGCATGGCCGCGCCGCAAAATGGCCGGCAAGGCAGCGAAGGGAACGAACAGGCTCGAAAATGACATCTTTAAGTGCCGCGATGAGTCCAACTGGAAGAAAATACAGGAACTCGCAGAGCAACTTATGCAGCGAGGCACCGGGCCCCAGTCAGGTTAGTTTGTGATCTGCGCTGTCGGTAAAAAAAAAAAAAAAGACAGATCACGCCGTACCGACCGCTTGTCCGCTGGAAGACAAATTCGAATGTTTTGCGATGGTCGCAGCGTTTCCTCCTACGCGTGCGCTGCGATTTCTGCACAGTTTTATTGCATGCCGCACGAACCTGTGTAAATCCGGTGCGTACATGGTGTGAGGACTTGATCGACCTTCGTTTTCTCAACGGCGACGCAAAGCGAAACTTGGGATCGAGTTTCCTGGGTAACACTGAGCTTAGCGTCACACATTACTTCCCCCCTTTGCTCTGGCTTCTGGATTGGATTGGCGCGGCTCGCTCCGTGCTTGCCCGCGCTTTTTCGAGCGGAGATTGCTGTGCGCCTGGTTTGTGCACTAGGCTCTTATACAGTTGCTTTTTCGAGCGCAGATCTGTGTGCGTCTGGTTTTTGCACTAGGCTTTTATACGATCGCTTGTCGCTGCTTTCCATTCGCCGCGGCTTGGTGCAGGCGCACAGACTTGGTGTGCGCCTGCTTTTTGCACTGGTCTTTGAACACATCGCTCGCTGCTCGTGCTTATATATAAGTACGAAGTGAGCAAAGTGAGCGTCGCTTAGCGCGGAAGTCATGTACCTTCACACTGGGTAGCGCCGAGCGGTAGCTTCTAACAAACGCAGAAATGAGTCTTTGCAGCGCGTGTGGCCATTAATTGACTCCCACCCCACAGCCATGTGAGGTGCGACTCCAGGAGCGGTGCAGTTACTCTGCAGCCGGCGGAGAGAAGGTGGCGCTTCACTTTCTGCCAATAACTTTGTATTTTTTTGCGTGTGAACGCCCGTACGCGATAGCTCGTGAGGTTGTGCGGGACGAGCTGCTGGCGCGACCCCCACTCGGTGGCCCCGGCCGGGAGGATCGTGCAAATTGATGAATGCCTCCTTCGCGGCAATCGAAAATACAATCGAGGCCCCCTGATGACGGGCGACAACGTTCCGCCGAGCCGCCAAATCACGGCGGCATTGCAGATCGTGGACCATGGGTATTCGGCATGATCTGCGTGACCACCGGGCAGCTCCGACTATTCAAGGTCGACAGACGGGACGCGGCAGCCTACGTTGAACCGGGGACCACCATCCACAGTGATGAATGGGCCGCATACAACTGCATGCAGAACTTAGTGGATGCTAACGGAGCGAGCCTCAATCTGCAATGGGAAACTAAACACAGCGTGAACTTTGTTGGCCCAATCACGAGCGTTGACACGCAAAAAATGGAATGTTATTGGCATGCAGAAACTGAAGCGCCACCTCCTCGCAGCCGGCTGCAGGGTAACTGCCCCGCTGCTGGAGTCGCACCTCACATGGCTGTGGTGGGAGTCAATTAATCGCCACACGCGCTGCAAAAACTCATTTCTGCGTTTGTTAGAAGCGATCGCTTGGCGCTACCCAGTGCGAAGGTACATGACAAAGTAATGGAAAACAAAGCGCAGTTTCCTGACCCTTTGCTTTTGTATGAATGTTTCCCAGCATTGCTGCGCGCTTACACACACGGTAGCACTTCCGCGATAAGCGACCCTCACCTTGCTCACTTCGTATTTATATATAAGTGCGAGCAGCGAGCGATGTGTTCAAAGACCAGTGCAAAAAGCAGGCGCCCACCAAGTCTGTGCGCCTGCACCAAGCAGCGCCGAATGGAAAGCAGCGACAAGCGATCGTACAAAACCTTAGTGCAAAAACCAGACGCACAACGATCTGCGCTCGAAAAAGCAACTGTACAAAAGCTTAGTGGAGAAACCAGGCGCACAGCAATGTGCGCTCGGAAAAGCGCGCGCAAGCACGCAGCGAGCCGCGCCAATCCAATCCAGAAGTCAAAGGAGGGGGGGGGGGGGGGGGGGGGGTAATGTGTGACACTAAGTTCAGTGTTACCGTTTCCTGTAACGTCAACTTGCTCAGCGCTTTTGCGCTTTAGATGTTGTTAAAATACCGTAAAAGATAAGGAAAAATTACCGCACACTGCCGTGCGTAGCGACGTTTTGAATATATGACATGTGTTAGGCGATCTAACATGAAATGATTAAAATGACACCTGTTCCGGCGATTCCTTATCCTAATTAGGGGCCCTTGAAGCCACGCCCCCTTCATGTTTCCACGTAATAGTTAAATATAATTTGAGTTCATCTACACAAATTCACTTTGGGTTGAACAGCAGTGTATTTACCACTGTATCCTTAGGTTGCCACTGACGAAAATATTAACAACACGTCCTGCACGCAGCTGTATTGCAGTTCGTTCTTGAAGGAGCCATATGTGTTGATGAGTTGCTAACGATAGAAACACGCTCAAGACATTGACTCGATCCTTGGTAGCCTGCGCTCCCAAACTGCAAATTGCTGTCATGCAGAGGCCATGGCCAGTTTCTTCATCGGTGAGAGCAAGCTGGAACAGTTTCTGGAGGAACACCCCCCGACGGAGGCCAACATCAACAAGGCCAAGACCGGCCTGACAGAGGCTAAGCGATACCTCAACAACTGCTTCACCGAACATGGAACCAAGGCATGCTAACATCATCTCGCACCTCACGCCTGTTTAACTGGGCATCACAGGCCACAGAAGACAAACGCGTTTTTAGTGGTTTAAAGTAGAGCTAGGTGGTGGCACATTTCGCATGCATTATACAACACCACCGACATAAGCAGTGAACAGCTCTCAGAAACAGCCAACCCATTGAATCCGGTTTCTGTTAATAAAATTCTGGAATTTTATCTGGCCAAGTAAGCATAAGGTTGTGAGAATGCATTCTTCTAGCAGAATGACTAAATTTGTAAACAGGGACAGAATAGGACAGAACTAACACTAGACTGCCAACCAGTAGTTTATTTCCAATAACTATGGCATATATGTACATGAAGGCAGCCAATAAAAGCATTGCATACACATGCACACCGGTCAAAACATGCTACATATAATTCTTTGTGCGTGTGTGACGAGGATGCTTATGCTACACGTATAGTTAGTACATTCTCATGTAATTCAGTGCACGTCGTAAATCTATATCTATTTCTTGATGATACCGTTGAGGAACAAGTGTACTTGCAAAATAAAAATTTTATTTGCACACACACAGGTTTATTTTGTCAATCAAAACTATATTATATATTTCGCTGAAGCAAGTTACCCTGAACCTACTGAAAAACACATTTTCTTGTGCTTGTGTAACCAGAAAAAACATGCATTCTCACCTCAAATGTAAGAAAAGGGCACTTCCAAATCAAATGGTCAGATTTGCTGTAGTGGTGTAGTCAAAAATGCACGAGCGCTTGCTTGTCAAGAGTGTTGCACGCACAACAGGAACAACGTGCAATAAACCTCAGGAATTTTTTTGTTTCTTTTTTCAAGAGGGAAGCATGATAACCTGTTTCTGCAATACACAATAGAATAAGAGTGCAGCTAACACAACAGATCAAGCTGTTTCCATTTCTACATGTGTTCATACCAGTGTACACTACATGTTTGTACAGGTGTAGATGTAAAATCCAGACTGGCGCTTGCATGACGATGCAAGAATTCATGGGGGTAGAACAGGCCACTCGAGAGATTGTCGCTTACATGAGTTGGTTGAATGGGGAGATTTAGAAATAGTTAGGGAGTTCTAGAAAATAATGGAAAGCCAGTGGTTGCAATTGGCCCTCTGTACAAGTGAGTTATGGTGTGGCACTCCGGAGCTTGCTACTTATGAGATATGGCTCACTGACGAGCTTTAAGTATAATGAGCTTTGAATAGGAATGTGAATGACTGCAAAATATATGATTAAGTGCTCCACTCAAGATGGCATAGTGACACTTGTAGTGCAAAGTCAATTGCATTTTCTATTTATAAAACTCAGCTGTTGCACTGTTTGTGTGGGTGACTGCAAGAAATATGATTAAGTGCTCCACTCATGATGGCATAGCAACACTTGTAGCGCAAAGCCACTTGCATTCCCTGTTTCTAAAACTCCCTCGTGTCTTGGCCCTTGCACTGTTCATGTGGGTGACTGGAAGGAATGTTGTAACTACTCCATTCACAATGGCATAGTTAGAAAGTTCGTAGTATAAGACTCCACAGCAGGTCAGCACAGTGGTGGTAGTGGTGGTGGCGGCAAGTAGTCTCCTGCGCATCATCTTCAACGCATGGCCTCAAGCACGCCGTGGTCGCACCCGAGGGATAGATAGCTATAGCTCAGGGGATTGATGAGGTCTAATCAAAGAACATTGTTTTTCTTTTCTTGTAAGGAAATCACCGAGACTCAATCTGTAACAGTTGGGTACACGAAGTACCGCTGGTACCGAACCCGACTGCTCTCTGTGAAGCAAAAGCGTCGTGGCGCTTTCATCGTTCCTGTTGTAAGTGTCGTAGCCTTTAGTCCTGATGTAGATGGCTCTTCTCTTCTTGGCTACAAAATGTTGGGGTGTGCATTCAAGTCTGTATATCTCCAATCAGAAGCAATGTCATTATGTGTTTGTGTATGTCTATATATATCAGTGAAGCATAGAATCACAGGCTCAGGCACAGAAATAGTTCAAAGAATAGAAGCACGTAGGAAAAATAACAGGACTTTACTGACATATTGGCCGGGATCCGGCCTTCATCAAGATGCCTTCACTCTTGATGAAAGCTGGACCCTGGCTGAAACGTCAGTAAAGTCCTGTTATTTTTGCTATGTGCTTCTATTCTTTGAACTATATATATATTATATACGCACACACATGGACACACTTTTTTTTTTTGCTAATATGTTTTTCTCATACTTCCTTCATTTCACTTATTAGTAAGCTTCTGTCTTTATGCTTTTCATGCTCCATTCATTGTTTATTAATGGTCACATGTGACCACATAAGCAAACTTAAGGGGGATCCAAAAGTAACAAAGGGTAAAAATGTAATAATTCTGAAAGTACACATGTTTTCACAGAAATGCACAATAACGTCATGGAAACTTTAAAAGAAAAATTGTTATAGTCAGAGTAGTTACATTTGTCACCAAAAGGTGGTGCTGAAGTTGTAATGGAGAGAAAAAGGAAACGGCTGAACACCTGATATTTTCTGTAAAGGGCTTCACCTTACAGTTCACAGCAATGAGGCAGACTCTTTCAAAGCGTTGGGGTTTAGGGACGGTGGAGAAAAAAATATATATTAAGGGGGTAGAAATCACCAAACGGAGGTTATCTGCTTGGTGGCTAAAAACAAGGCAAGAGTGAAATTTCGCCCTCCACTGAGTACAACATATATTATTAGTCATTGCTAGGTGGCGTGTGCCACCACCCGATTTAAAGGGTTCAGCCTTATCCATCTATCCAGCTAAAGCCTATGGAAGAAAAATGTTTAGTGGCTCTAACCTGTGCCACTTCTCACTGACAACTGTAACTACTCCGGCTATAGGATTTTTTTACTATAAAGGACATCCCATGTTTTTGTGTGCATTTCTGTCTAAACTGCATCCAACTGCGGTCTATCCTTTTCGAATGATTAAATCTTTACTTTGCCATTACTATTGGATCACCCTGGGGATGTGCTCCTCTGAGCAAAAAAGGTATACAGATTAGGGATTCCGTGGTAAAGCTGATCTTCTCTGCCTGTGAATGTAACTTTGAATTGAGTACAGCTCCCCAAACGTGGCATTGCGAGCATTCCAGCGCAATCACAAGTTTCAAATTGTGTGTTAGAATTTTGAAAAATTCACTTCTTTTGACAAGCCTGTAGTCCGTACACTTCTGCTAACAGCTGTACCTACACCAACCACTGGACAAAGAAAATGCTTTTTCTTTATAATATCAACTGATTAATCTCGCTTAGGATGCACAGACTTGCAACTTATGTGGCAATTAAGCTCTTGTCTTCGCTACAACCATCATTAGGTGTAGGGTTGTCTGCTGGGGATTTAATTGAAAAGGAAACAACCGCAGGTGCATATTCACAATTATTTTCAGAAAGCATGCAATAGACTAAGCAAGGAGAGAACACTGTTTGTGATGTCCAGGCAGTAAGCACTCAAGCTAGCCTGCCTCTTTAATTGCCTATTGTCTGTGATCTACTTGTACCTGAATGTCGTAGAAGTCAGAGTAGGCCTTCTGCACTTTTTATGGTAGCTCCTTGCGGTCTGTAGAGAAAAAAGGGGGGGGGGGGGATCGCTCTGGGAAAAAAGGATATAACAAAATCACTTCTGCAGGCTGGTGTCACGACTGATGGCCACTTCCTACTCGCCAAACTGCTCTACGCGCAAGGTTTTTACGAGGAAGCCATTACCCACCTGGACAGCGGCGGCATTGACCGTCTCGAGGAGAAATCCCTCTCGAACCGCATTCTCAAAATTCTCGCCGAGTCATTTGCCATCAAAGGTACTGTTCTCACAAGTCTTCACTGGTGAAATTGAGGACTACAGATATATAAAACTTCAAGGGACCGGACAGATATCTCCTATTTCATTAACAGGAGCGTCATTTACTGAGAAAGGTGCATAAGGGTGAAGCACTATATGTTGTGCACCCTCTTAATCAAGTTGATTAAATTATTGATTAAATTGATTAAATCACTGTGGGAGTAAATGATGAACTTTACACTGTTTCCACTACTACCTTTACTGTCAGTGTCAAGCAAACACTGGGTGTATTATGAAATTTTATAAACTGCTTCCTTCATCTTAAGTTAGCTTCCCATTTTTATGCTTCACTGTTCTTGCTTTTTCTTTGCCTTGCCTCATCACTTGGCGACTCACTTTTCAACTTAATATCTTAAGATCAATATCTTAAGATCACTCTTGATGTCGAGGTATCATCTCACCTTCTTCTGTGCTGCCATTTTCTTCAGAGTCTAGATTCGGTCTGGGTTGCAGTCCTGTCCATCAGTGCCTTTCTCTTACAAAAGCACAACCCAGCCAAAAGCATATATAGTATTAGTCCTATTGATTTGGTTGCGGCAAAAATCTGTTAAGACCGGTTGAGAACTAAGCAAATATCTTCGTGGAGCATGAACCAACTAAAACCATTGAACTTATCTTTTGACAGGGTCTAACTTGCCTCTTGAATCTGGTGTTCACCAAATTTTCGTTGAATGCCGGACTACTAGAAGGTGATAACCAGTAAAAACAAAGAAAAATAACTGGCTTTAGAGAGGTAAAGACCCTAAGGTTGCAGCGCTAAGCAAGCAGTCTCGAAGTTTTGAATGCTTATCTTGGATGTGGACTGTTTCCCAACAGGCCTGTGCCTTGAGAAGGTGCCCCTCAAGACGACGAGCAAGACCAAGGCTGCCAACAGGGAGGACCAGATCGTTGCCTACTTTGTGCAGGCAAGTATCAATTGATTGATTGATTGATCAGCAAATTGTGATGTCTTGACACTTGCTTCAGATCACTCAGTCGTCTGCTGGGCTGGTTCATAGCAGACGACCGAGTGAGCCACAGAAACTGCCAAAATGTCACAATGTTCTGCTCCCACAACAGTGGGGTGTGCAGAACCCAGATGTAGAGAAGCGCCGTTTGATTTTTTGTTCCTAGAACAAACAAGCTGTTGAAATAAGTCGATAGGCAGGTTAGTTTCCAGGTGGGAACTCTCTTTTGAGGCGACAGCTTTCTTTAGCTGCTTCAACCTCTTCGGATAGCTGGATGATCTCGCACAATAAACAGTAGCACATACCCAGCGACCTGAGTCACCTACTAGCTTGGGCCACTAGTTATGCGCCTTAATAGACAACTTGCTATTGGCTGCTGTCTGGCCTAGTAGACAACTTGGGTCACTGGGTATTTGCCACTGCCCTCACCCACTTTGCCGCTGGTAGGGAACTGTGTGGAACACTGTGGTTACTGAATTTCAGGCCAGCGACCTGGCGCTGAAGTACCTCCAGGAGGTGGAGAAGTCACAAGGCACCGTGGGGGGTGTGGTCGCCACAGGAGCGGCCGGTGGCACAGCAGCTACAGTGGCTGCCTCGTCATCGCCACTGCCACCCAATACGGAGTACCGCATTGGAACTGTCCTCGAGAGCGTGTTGCAGAGGGCACCGCTTCTTATGATCAAGGGCGGGTGAGGACTGCTTTTGAGGCCATAACTGAGCATGGTTGCAAAAGAGCGCTATTCAATTCACCCTGGGAAGCGTGGAAACAGCTCGGGAAATTTGTGGATTGAGAAGAGACTGGTTTCGTGTTGTTTCTCTACATATCTTGGCTGTCTACATTTTTTTCGCTTTTTCCTGGCTTCCTAAGATGAGCACGTTTCTTCAGCATAATGGGCCCTTTTCGCAACTGTAAAGCTAGCTTTTCCACGAGGCAGTGTGCCAAGCTAACGGCAGCGCAGTAATTTTTGGAATTGGTGCGTACAGCCACAGTTTGCTTGTGTCATGACATAAGAAATGTAGGCGCGGCTCTTGTGATATCAAACCGTGTGCAAGGGACAAGCCCCGGCACGTGCGGCTAGTATTCATCGTGATTTGAACCATGACTGGTGCGACCATTAATTTGGCAAATGTGCAATGCAGAGAAGCGTACTTGTGAATGAGGAACACAGTCTAACGAGACGCCAGTACAACAACAACAAAAAAAGAAAAAAGAAGAAAGAACACAAGATCCGTAATCAAAGAATGATAGCTGTTGAAGTGCAGGTGCATACTTCACTCCCTGATGTGCACCAAGTAGATTGGGTGTTTGAGGAAGTGTTGTGCGGTACGCTTCCGTGCTGCTTTAAAGAGCAAGGATGTTTAACAGTCTGGCATGCAACCCAGCCCTTCCCTTTCAAACACTGGTGCACCATGCACGTTAACAATGCAACTGTCAGAATTTGGGCAGATAAAGCAGTGCTGCATCCGACATGTAATTAACATTTTCAAACTCTGACTACAAGACAATGACGTGGTTAAGGCGGATACACTGGCTCCCCATCACTCTCTCTTTTAGTAAAACTGCCATCCACAAGGCCAATTTCCTCCTTGAGAGGAAGATTTAGTTCAAAGCCAACTCCGATTTTTCTGTAATCAAATTTCAAATGCATGTGAAATGAAGATAAGCTCTCATTAGGAAGCCGGCGAAACAATCTGAGTGATATTTGCCGTACTTCATTGAACCCTCTGCCACGTGTGCCTGAACTAGATAAGTTTTAGCTCACTCACAACGATGATGTGATCTTTCAGAAAACTGCGGCAAGCCATCGACCAGTACCGAAACGTTCTGCGTGCGGAAGAGACGAGTTCCACGCAATCACTTCGTCAGGTCTGTGTTACAAACAGCCAGTATCAACTGTTCATGAAATTTTCTCGTTGAACCTTCTGTGATGACACTTTATTGTTTCACTACAGAAAGATATTACATTTTAAAACTCAAATGCACAAAGCAAGAACACAGGCGAATCACAATAGTGCTTTGGTGTATCATGTGTGTCTGTGCTCGTGTTGTACTCTTGTGCATCATCTGTTTACCAGCTTCTGTTACCTGCTTGTGCATGCGAGTTTTTCAGTGCTCAACAAACTCATTCAGTTACCTGTTCTAACAAAGATATTGCATTTGTGTTTGTATGTACCGGTGATTTTCCTTGAACTTTATGTCTGTAGGTATGCCTGTAGCACGTGATCATATAAAAATGAAAGATTGTCTATCCCATGTTCTAAAGTAAAAGATTAGCATCTTTACACTGTATGGTCAAAGCTACCTACCTTTTCTTTTCCTTTTTTTATATGCTGACTTAGTCAATTATAAGCCCTTACAAGCTTCAAATTACTGAAATGTGGTCTTCAGAGGTATTATCATCCTTATACACTCTACATTGTTAAACATTGTGTAACGGACAGTATATTTTCTCATATAGTATAGCTTGGTAAGCTTCCACGAAGGATGCTTCATATGTGCAGAGCTCATATTTAAACACTGCATTAATCTTCGTGCAGCACATCGCATCTACAGGGTACAGATGTGTTTAATTGCATGGCATGTTACATGCCAAACTCCCAACGCAATCAAGTTTAAACTTCTCAGCTTCAGCTTATTGCATTAGTATTGTGTCTGCCTCAATTGTCACAGAAGCAAGCAGCTATGCCTCTGTGCCATTTCTGGGCTTCAGTTTATGGTGAGCTTGCTTGTGCCCCGACATAGACGATGTCCCGCCAGCTGGCCGAGGTGCTTCTGCGTGGCGTCTGCGAGACCAACTACATCGACTACGAGCCTCGCATCGAAATTAAGAAGCAGGGAAAGCACTGGCGGCCCAACAAATATTCGGGGCAGTCGTAAGTGTTCTGCTTCCTGGCCTTTTATTGGAATTGTAAAAGAAAAAAGAAAATAATTTGCATAGTCACTTTCTTGCTTTGTAAATTATACAAAAAAAAGGGGATTAAGCTATGCGGCCTTTTGTAGCTACCTCTGCAACCACTATTGCCCCCTTTTTCGGTAGATAATGTTTGTAACATCTTGTAAAGTGATGTTACAACCGGCCGCAAAAATTTTCAAGGCATAGATTTCACAAAAAAGTTAAGTTTCCTGGTGACTTCACAGTTCCGCCTAGAATTTAGGTAAGTGATGTGATGGTTAGGTGGGAAAGTGTCCACTGCACATTTCTATTTGATCTCATTTTTATTTGAAATTAAATTTTATTTTGTTTCTCGGATTCTGTGCTCTCATAACTTTCTAGGTTGTCGGTAAGGCTAAACTAAACCAATGAGTCATTGCCATCCTTTTTTTTTTTTTTTTATGGTTTGACCTATGCTCAACTTTGACCAGTCCCTGTTTATTTCTTTGCTATTCTGAATTAACTTTCTTGAAATGCATTTGGTGCTGGAAAAATGTCTCTTCGTACTGGCGAAATATGCTTTCAATAGGCTGTGTCTCAGCGTAATTTCTTGGTAGAGTTTCACAAATGCCAACGCATTGCTGCTTGTTTCAGATTGTTCATGCCAAGGACAGAATACGAGGAAATTCTCCTATTGCTGTTCATCAGCGAAGCTATGGTAGGCACATTCGCTTCTCCACTGACTGCTGCACAAGCGTTTGCCATTTTGGTCTCGGAATGTTTTTCAGCTCTGCAGAGAGTTCAGTGTAACTACTTTTTGTGACAGCTTGCTGAAAATGACGACAAACAAATCATGATGACAATGACAGCGGTCAAGCTGACACCGGGAATGAAGCCATGGAAAGCGTAGGGGAATTAACTCTTAATTAACTCTTAGGGGAATTACTTGTAGCCGAACTTTCCAGTAGAGATAGTTCATGTTATTGGAGTGTACAGATTAAACTTTGAAAAATCCTGTGGGTGTTCAGCTTCAGCACTTATCCGCCGATATCGATGCCCAGCAAGCCATCTCAGCATGGCTTCATGAACTTGACACCGATTTGTTTTATGCCGGCATTGATGGTTTGGTAGACCCAGGGAGTAAATGTTTGTACCACTGTAGGGACTATGTGAAATAGTGTTTAGCAGTGCCTTACCAAGTAATGCGTACCGATGTACCCTTGCATAAAGTTTGCCTTTGATAGGGCTTATTACCTTAGTCTTTGAAACACCTTAATAAGTATAGCGAGGGCTAGAGGGATATCTTTCATGTAAGCACGAAAAAGCCTAGACTAGAATTCTCAGTATGCATTTTCTTTACAGGCAGTCCGCAATGCGGTCCTAGACCGGTCCCCCGAGTTCCAGGATGCCCGGGTTCATTCGTACAACAATGTCGTCGCCGTGTACGACTTACTCGTTTTTGTCCTCGCCCGGTTGGGCCAATTCCAGATCCTGTGTGAGGTGTGATAAGTTTCCCCTTTAATATTTTTTTTTCCTTTTCTTTCTTTTTTTTAATCAGTTTATGTTTACTGTGCTTGTCTTTGTGCAAGAGTCCAATGTATCATTTTTAATACACTGAATTTATGCCTCAGAATATTTAAGTGTGGGAGATTCAACGTAAAGTCCATTTTAGCAGTCTCACCAGCACTGGTGTTTGTACCGCTTCTTGTTCTTCGTCTTTTCACACTGTTTCCCTGTCATGTATGTACCGGCTCGCCCAAGCCGCTACGGCGTTGCCATCCATCGTAGTCATTTTCTTAAATTTTAGTTTCGTGGGGCTTTGCCACAAGGCATGCAGGGAATAAAATAAAATAAAATATGACCTTGTAACTCTGCATCGTAGAGGAACTGTGCTTTTGGTAAGCTGGTGTGAAGTTTCATTTGTGGATAGTTACCAAAACCAATCTCTAATTAATTCGTTACTACACTAGTTATGATCCCATTAAATAACATTTCATTCTCTTTTGTTTGCATGATTGTACTCTCCATGGCCAAAAATAAAGGGGGACAAGTGGTCCTAATTTTCCATGATGCAGGATTATGTTGGGCTTTGTGGGTGGAAGCAAGCAATACGTAAACATGGAGCTCATGTAAAGATTGCATGTTCCGGCTGTGAATGTCCCACCTGTCTAAGGAACGCACTGCTGTTTGCTATTTCTACATGCCCTGTTGTTGTGGGACGATAAGCTGTGTATAGGAAGAAGCTAACTAAATGTATATCAGTTGTAGTGCGCATCATTCTAGCTACGAATAAGGTACCTGCTCACAGCGTTCCCAAAGAAGAATGGCTGTGAACTATGTTAACAGTCAGTATCTTTAGCACTAAAACAATTTTTAGTATTTCTAACTAAACTGAATTATTTTTGGCCTTCGAATATTAATTTTCAAACCTTAAAGTTGTCAGGTCTGCTTTAGTAACCAGAGCCAACGAAGTAGGTTGGAAGTAAGAAAATGAAAAATTGCATTTCTCGTCTGTTCTGTATTTAGAGCCACCATTCTTGCTTGTACTCACCCTCGCTTTCCCCTCTCCCTTTCTTATTTTTTCTATTGTACACTTAATTTGGCAGTCATTCGAGCGAGCTATGAAGTTCTCGTTCGAGGAGTACCACGTCTGGATGCAGTTCTCCCTCTCCTTGCTCTCGTACGGGAAGGTGAGTGTTGTGCAGTGACCTCTTGTGGAGCCTTTAAAAAGTTAATCGGCTAAATGTAGCTGGAATTTGTGCAACTAGCCTTGCATTGTTTCCATGCGCGTGCCATCTCCTGATCGGTGCTGAAGAGCATAAAAATAACCCAAATAGAGTCCCTTATTTCTTTCTCACACACCGTCTCCTTATCCACATTACTGCTTGGTTCTGCAGTGGCATCTGGCCGGTTAGGCCTACCCCGCGGCCAGCACCGTGTTACATTAGGAATCAAACCATTGCAAGACTCCTTTAAAGGAATGCTGGCATGACATTCTTCGGCTTTTCATTTTGTGTGTCAAATGAAGGTTCTTGGCCTCGACAAACTAGAAAACTTACTTGCAAGCCTTGCAGCGCCCTAAGTAATTTACTGTAATAGCTTTTCTATAAACCAATTTTGGTTTTGTGTCCTGAGAGGTGTTTTTGCTGTGATGTCAGAACACAGAAGGTGGTCACTTGGGAGCAGAAGTATGTGAAGTTTTGGTACTTGCTTTTCAAAAATGTTTGCTCTAACGTCCGACTCTTTCCCCAATGATGAAGTGTAAATGTGTGTTTTGCTCAAAATTTTTCTCGAGGTAAAGCAGACAGCGAAAACTGTGACAATGTGTAAAATAGAACTGTTTTCGAAGCTTTGCTTCCTATTGACAACCGTGCAGTGTTCTTCGTGCAGATACCTGAACATTGTTGTGTGCGGCTATTTGGGCAGGTTATGCTCGGATACTATTTTTTTAAATTTATTTATGTATTTATTAATTTTTCTTCCTGCCTCTCCCAAGTGTTGTAAGTTGGGATGCAAGTGATAGGTAGGAGCTGGTTATAAATGCAAAAGTATGGTATAACAATGCAAGGACGCAAGTCTTGTAAGAGTTCTTAAAAGAGGACGGTGAACACTGTCATGCGGAACGCTTTGCCCTTTAGTTCCCTTTGTCTGCAATGCACTGACCAGGAGTGTTTTTTTACTGCAGCACCTCAGAGCTACCCTAATGCTCAAGGAGTGTGCACGGCTTCAGCCACACAACAGCTTCCCCTGCCTCCTGGCTGCTAAGGTGAGCCAGCTCAGTCTGGAAAACAAAAAAAGAAGCTGCCCAAGGTTATTGCACATTTTTTAAATTTATGAATGATGGAATGAAACTCGTTAATGCTGTTTTGTGTGTGTACCTGCTTCTTACTTTTTTTGTGGTATGGTCATTGCAATGTCTTTCGGCAAGAATGGATGAATGAATCGATCAACAGATGTGAGAGTGCTATGTTAAGCTATGCAGTGCAGGCCCTGCAGATGTGCCGGTGACGAACTCTGTTCTCTGTGGAATTACGCGATGAAGCAATAGACGGTACCCAGCTATCCTTGCCGCAACAAATATACGCATCCAAGTCAATAATTCCTTTATTAAAGCGAACATTTCTATTCCTTCCTTCCCGAGATTGGCGCGTTTGCTCAGTTGGTTCATGAAAGCTTGGCTTCACATAGCATTTAGGATGTATGTTGGATACGCATTGTTATTATTTTTTTTTTTTTCATAAAATCCTCTCAGGTATGTCTGGAGAACCTCGGGAATGTTGAGCAAGGCGTGGAATTTGCGGAAGAGGCACTCAACCGCGAGAAGCGGAACCCGCAGAGCCTTCTGGCGCAGTGCCACCTGGTGCTCGGTGTGGGATTCGCGCTGATGGCGGAGCAGCGGAGGCCTCAGAGCAAACGGGCGGAGTTCAAGGCATCTGCATTCCAGTGTTTTCTCAGGTAGCGGACAGTTGGTCTCAGTTTGCACTGTCCTCACGTTATGCCAGTTAACCCAGTTGCGGTTGTCGCAAAATATTATTTATTTCGCAAAATATAATGTGTTGAATATATGGAAGGTGCCGTCAATCTGAACCTGTTTACCACTGAATGGGCAGAATGACACGTTTCAGTGTGCAGTGGCCCAGCGTACTGCTTATGCTCGCGACGAAAAGCATTTCACCTCACATATTGTAAGCACAAATAATGTGATTATGAAGATTACTAGATTTTATGTAACCTTATGTGCACAAGTTGTAATTGTAATATGTGAAGTGACGTAATAGTTCTGCGGAAACCCGCAAGGTGGAGAGAAGTAATGAATGAAGGGAAAGTCAGACATCCACCCATTCGTAGCAATTGCCACAAAGGAAACCCATACGGGTCGGACATCCACTAGCGTTGCTTCTACAACATTGCCTAAGTGTGAAACAAAATGTGGAAAGTGAGTCCTTCGGTTCCTTGGATTCTTCAAGCTCAAGTTCTGTGTCACATCTCCTAGCCCAAGAACAGTAATCTGTGTCCTGATGTCAATGCAACTCTTTTGTGAATTGTCATATGCTTTAAATTCTCTTTCTCTGCTTTTGTGCAGCTTATTTTTCTACTATGGGAAATGTGGTCTGCGTTTTTTATAGCTGTACTGTCGTTGGTGCAGTTGTTTTCTGTGTAAACCTAAATCACCAATAGGCTCTCTCTAAGACTCCGTTAGGTTGAGTTTCCTGATAAGCTGAACAGTTAAGAGACATCGGTTCATTCCCCATTGATTTGGTGTGCCCTCTGCTATAATGAGCGGATGCTGACACAGCAATATTTTCACAGGCTATGTCACTCACTTGCACGCATGTGCACCCACACGCAGTGGCGCTCACTCATGTGTATAGTCACTTTCATTTTTCATTCATTTTTTTCATTTTCATTTTTCATTTTTTTCACGCTCGTACGTACATCCACTCGCACTTGCCGACAGTCAGCCACGTTCACAGATCGACATTGCCTCAAAACCACCATCACTGACTTTTGTTTGTACTCATGTTAGCCGGTGTTCAGTCCGGTTGATATGATAACGTCCTCTAAAACACCGCAGCACTCACTGCCATTCCTACTCACGGGCACTTGCAGCCTTCATAACTCACTAACACTGTATCTTGTGGTATAAAGTTTGTAAACAGGGATAAGGTGCCTCAGAAAGGCTGGCCAACGTTTCAATAGGCGGACCTATCTTCGTCAAAGGCAGCCTCGTCATCCTCGGCATGTTAGTTTTAAACGGTTAGGTTAGGTTAGGTTACGCCTGTGAAATGAGTGTGGGTCAGTGCACTCGTGAGCGAGTTCACCCAGCTACACTCCGTACCAATATGTAATGCAGCACTTTCAGTCTGTGTTTCAAGCAGCAGTTCCATACAAGTCGTAACTTCACTGACTACGACCTGCTACCACCGCTGCCAGTGCTTACAATTTTTATCTTAACATGCCCGATATTTAGAGTTTATGATTATGGTATAGACACCAGTGACTTTACGATTTTTTTTCATTTACGTCCGATTTAGGGCAGAATCTATTTAAAAAAGACACATATACAGTTTCCGACCAATTTTCAGAGCCAGATATTTCATACATGCTCGATTATTTGGAGGTCAGTAATTAATAAGCTTGTTAATTTAACAGTACTGGAGGCTTCTTCAGGAGGTTGCTAACAATATAGTGTTGGTTTTATCTGCACATATGCCTCACTTTTTTTTTTAACATGGTCCATGTTAGCCGGGACATGTGTTATATGTTAGCCTATACATTTGTCTTGCAAAGGGTTGAAGTTGAGACGTGATATCGCTGCCGCTTGTAAATCTTTAATTATCAAAGAGACCTTTCTATTGTATGTATGCCGTAACACTGTGCTGGCTGTGGGCTTTTCCCATTGGTAACATCAGCCTATGTTTTCAAAATTGCAGGGCACAGAGCGCGGACCCGTACCACCACCTCCCCGAATACCACCTAGCCCTGCATTACGCGGAAGTTCGGCAGGTAAGCTAAATTTTGCAGTGCAAGGGAAGAAGGCCAAAAGTTCACCTCCTGCGTAGCGGTTGCTATTCACTTAAATTCGTAAATCTTGCTCTTCATTTACGAACCACTTCGTATAAAGGCATTGGCCTTTTGCTGGCCAATTGGAAGATGGTTCTGCACCACACAGCTGGCAGGAGCTTCTTTACATAACCATACAAGCTGATCCAAAAGCAACAAGAAAATCTAAATTTAATAATAATTTGAAAAGTATGCACTATACAAAGATGCAGTTTTCGTATAAATGGGCCTAAAGGTATCCGTTTCTTTAATATAAAAAATCTTACGGATAGAGAGTATGGTTACATTTGTCCCGTGGCGGTGGCACTATTGTTGTGCATCTGAATTTGGAATACAGTTGAAGCACCACTTGCCGGGACTTGCATAACTACTGTGGCTACAAGACGTTTAATTTGAAAAATTCCATGTTTTTCAGTGCATATCTGTGAAATCCCATTTCGCTATGGCCATTACCTTTCACAGTGTTAATTTTTTCCTGTTTCTGTTAATTTGGATCACTCTGTATATTGAATCGGATCGCATCAGATCACTACCAATTCTGCAAGTCAAGTTGAACAAGTATAGCTGTCAACATGTGTGCAGTAAAGCTTGATTTTAAATAATCTCCCTCTAGTTTCCGCACAGCACAGAACTAGAATTGAGTGGTTACACAAGGTGGTTGCATGCGTCGACATTGCAACAGCAGCCGAAGGGTTCGTGTCGCCCGCCCGGACAACTAAACTACCACATGCTGCAGTTTGCACAGGGCTTGTTGCCAGTTGTGCTGTTGGAAAGAGCCTTCAGTTTTTTTTTGTTTTTTTTCCCCCCACTTGCAGCTGAACAAGGCCGTGTCACACGCAAAGCGAGCGCTCGAGCTCAACCCCGAGCATGTTCACACGCTGCACCTGCTGGCACTTCTGCTGTCTGCGCAGAAGCAGCACGGCGAGGCGCTTCAGCTCATCAATGCCACCCTCGAGGAGTACCCAAACTACCTCAAGTGAGCCCGTGCTGTTGTCCATGTGGAGTCACAGCATAATCTGCCATTTGAGAGTATTGTAAATGGAATTATGCAACTAGATTGCAAATTAAGATTTGTTTCTTTTATTATTCAAGTTGAAGCTTTATTACCAGTGATACAACTAAGTTTACGTTCCTTGTTATATTGCTTGGTGATATGTATACTTATTGTGTTAGTCTTTATTTTATGTATGTGTAGCATTATGTCTGACATCTGTTTTTTCTTTCCTACTTCTTCTTCTTCATACGTTCTCCCAATGATATATTAACTGAGGGTCCCGTTGCAGTTTCCGACTTTGTCACCTTTGACTGTATATCATCTGTAATCCACTATTGAATGAATAATAAACTGAAACTCAAACTTTTATGGAATACCATCTAGTCAGGTAAAACGATTATTGAGACTGAAGCACGTCACTGATCATCAGTTGTTTCAAGATCCATGCAAGTGTTTTTTGTTCACAAGCAATGTTAACAAGGGATTTGTGTGCATATCGAAATTTTCATTTTGGTTTTACTTTGGTTCGTGACCATAGCTGCTCAGTGATCTGCTTCATTCCTAACAACTTGTGTTTTATTGTATCCTGCACAAGATTGTAGTTATTTCTATCCACTCCTTCTACATTTTGCTTAAACAGAGCAGTTCCTGTAAATATATAGAAATAAAAAGTATTCGAATACATATGAAACACAGAAACACTCTTTTAACAGTTGCTTAGGTGATTCAAGTTAAACTTGTATTTAAGTGAGAAAGCTAATCTCTTGACTGCAAGAAGCTGAATGTTAATTTAAGGCCTCACTTTCTTAAAAAATTGCCTCAAAGCGGCAAACGAAAGAAACTAAAGCACAAAGCTTCCAACTCCTTAACTACGTAAGAAAAACAGAAATCAGACATCTCTAAACTGCATCGGCTAAGTCAACTAAAGCAAACAAATATGATTTATTCGTTTACAGCTTATGGGAAATCGTCACATTGTCTACATGAGTTTTGCAAAAGTCCCATTCAGAAATTGTTGGTATAGTAGCTCAAAGTGGTGTGTAATATATCACTTCTGTCCCCATTAGATTTCTCAGTGCATGCAGTGTACAGAATCATATCATTTCTCATTGACAAGTTATAGTCGTAAACTTGACGCTTTTGCTTTTCTTTTTTTAATATTCCGACTTGCAGCAGTTTTTCTGTAATCGATGGCCTAAATAAAGAATAATTGTCATAATTAGCCAATTCTGTGTCCACTGTGGGACGAAGGTCTCCCCCAGCGATCTCCATTTACACCCGTCTTGCACCAGCTGACCCTGTCTTCTGCCTGCCATCTTCCCCGTTTCCTCGCACCGCCCTGTTCTCTGCTGTTCTCTACTGCGCTTCCCTACCCTCGGTGCCCATTTTGTAGATCGTTTTTGTAGACCACTCATTATATGTCCTGCCCAACTGCACTTCGCCTTCTCAGTCTCAGCTAGAACTTGGTTTGCCACCATTTGCTCTCCAATATACGCCGCTGTGTCTTCCCGTCTCTTGACATTGCACCCGATGCGTTTCATTCCATTGCTCATTGCATAGTACTTGGCTTCTCCTCAAGCTTCTTCCTTTAATTGCAACGAACCTCGTAAAACTTGGTGCAGTGGATGTCAAGAAAAAAAAACACATTCTCCATTCTGTTGTGTTGCAGGACACAGCATCTTAATCCGCTGCATTTTTACTGTCCCACATTTTTTTTTTTTTTTTTCATCTTGCTCGTAACATCATGGCCGGCTAGCTTACCACTAGTCCATCAAGACCAACTACCTCACCCTTGCATCTGGCCACAGCTCGTGTTATAACATGCCCAAGTGAAAGAATCACTACTATCCTCTGCTAGCACATTTTCTTTTGTTTATCAGTCATTAATTCAGTCACGGTATTAGATGCCTCTTATAGCAAACCTCATGAAGCTTTTATGTCATCATGGCCTACCCGTATTTGGCGCTGGTCCTGACATTCCGATTTCTTTGAAATGCCTTATACTTCCTTTCCTTTTCTTTTTTTTAATTTCTTTTTCAGCCTAATGTACACCAAGGCACACCTCGAGGACTACTGCCTCGGGCCAGAAGAGGCCTTGCTGACGAGCAAGCAGATGCTGCTGCAGTGGAAGACGTTCTACGAGTCCGAGCTTAAGAGGTCAGTGGGCTGGCCAGGTAGACGAGACTGGAGCAACGAGTGTGTGTGCACTGTACTTGCAGGAAAATTTACTGTAGGAAAACTTCTCTACGCAACAGAAAAATTTTGCTGTAGAATACCAAATAGGCGCAATTACTCAAGAGTGCAATGCCACGCCGCTACGCATCTCGTTGCTAAAGGTGGCATGAACTCTGATCTAAGCACGAGAGCCAAGGCTATGCCGATGTAACATAACATAACATAGCGGGCTCGCAAAAGTACTCGCATTAGGCCTGAATTAACAGGCTTCATTTTGTGAGGATAGTACCTTTTAACCCTCTCAGGCAGCAACAAATTCTGTTGATTGGAAACTTATTTTCACTACATTTCTTGTGTCTTCAGAATCACAAAAAAATGTACAGTTGCAGGGCAGGTTAAGAATTGTTTAATTTTTTCAGTGAGTTTTGTCAAGCTTGCGGAACGTGGACTCTACACGAGAACTCGCTGCAGGAACTTCGGATATGAGAGCATCCACTATTTCATGTCAAGCAAGCCTTAAAAGCACCAATCCAGGGACTTGAAAGTTATGCCTGGTGCAACACACTGTGAAAAGCAATAAGAGAAGTGAACCGAGCAAAAGACACACAACTGTCTACATTGCCACTCGTTTTACCAAAACATTGTGCACCTGTTACTTAAACTTGCTGCACGATTCCAAACAGCCGAGTTTCAAGATGTATGGGACCCGTATTAATTATCATTACTTTCATCAGTGCTTTTGCTGTTGATGCAGTATTTCAGCATACACAACTGTACACAGTGCATGAAAAGGTTAAAAAGAAGTTCATATAACCAGCAAAATTTGGTGAAAGTAGCCCAAAACAAGTGCAATATTTTGTCCACTTAGTGTGTAGAAAGTTTCAATAACAAGTTATACTTTATGCGTTTACACTAGTTTGTGAAGCCTATTGTTTGAGGCCTCTTCTGCGACATCTGCCTCCGGGATGCCTAATCACACAGAATTTTACTTGTGACAGAAAGTTGTACTTATTGTTTGCACCGGTCTGTGTCATATTGTCTGGAGCCCCTTATGTGTCATATATATATAACTTTGGAGAAAGCTAGTGAGAAAAGAAAGCAATAGTATCAGTGTACCTAATAATATTGGCTCAGGGTACCTAATAGTACCTAAATGATAGTTTAACTGTTAGGAATTAGTGAACTGAGCAGTGGGTTTTGCGTTTGCAGCGACTATGCCCAGACCGGTCTGCAAAGAGTGACCAGCTGCAATCGTGGCTCGTTCCACGTGCGATCAGGTGACTTCTCAGACCGGGAGTCAGGTACGTGCACATTGAGAGCTCCAAGAAAAAAAAAGAAAACAAAAAAAGCCCTTTTCGTGACCAAGCACAACATGCGTGGTACAAGCAATTGGAACAACGCTCTACGATAGAAGTGCCTAGGCATGTTGCATAGTATGAACTGGGAATCGCATACCGAGTGCTTGTACACAACCATCAACTGGTATGTGGCAATGCATAATTCACTGCTGTGAAGCCTGTGGAAGCACACTTGTCAGGGGAATTCATATCTGTTCCACACCCCTGCATCTTAAAAGTCTATTGTGTGGGTTACAGCCAGAAAAGATTTGCCTAGGTTGGTCATTCATAGGCAGATTAAAGACTAGTGAAACAGTGATGTGTGGCAAGCGTACGAGTTGTGCGAATTTATAACAGTTGTTGGCAAAAAAAAAGAAGATTGCATTTTTGCCTGACATGAGGAGCGGTGACAGCAATAGCTAGCGCATCCTTATGTGCAATAAGACTCGCACTGTTTTGTGTAGCTGTAGAAAAAAATTGCACAGACACTTGCGCAATGCCCTTTGGAGAACTGCAACTGTGTGTACTTGTTTTAGTCAGCCTGTTTAAGCTTAGTCCTAAAGACGGACCACCTAGCCCTCACCAAGATGTTACTACCGATGTGATGAGCGCATGTCGTGACGGTGACACTGCGAGAATGCAGCTAGAGAGTTTGTGCAACAGCCGTCGCCCTAATGCGTGCAGGCCAGTCGATCGCCGCAGCTGCGCGTGTGGAGCAGGCACTGTCCGAGGCACTGCAGACGGGCGCGGGACCCATGGTGCACCCGCCGACCCAGACGGGCGGGGGCGGCGCGGGCGGTGGGTCGATGGCAGCCCTTCGCGAGAAGCGCGGCTCCCAGACCCTCTGGCTACTGCAACTGCAGGTGTGGCTCCTGATAGCTGAGCTGTACCTCAAGATGGAGCAGCTTTCTGAAGCCGAGGCCTGCATCCTCGAGGCATCCAACATCTACCCCCTGTCGCACCAGCTCATGGTCATGGTGCGTGTCACTGATTGGTGTGCAAGAGGCTTTGACTATACCTAAAGCAAAAGCCAATTTTTGTAAAACCAGTCTAACTAGAACACTACTACTTTATTTACTTATCTATTATTGTAAGTCAAAAAGGCCTTGATGTGAGGCCTTACATGAGCGAAAGAAATGGCTGACAAAGCATTGAAAAATAGTCTTCAACAATTGAATTGCAAACTTTATGCTTCAGATCTTTTTATATTTTGTGAGTTTCAATTACTTCGGTAAAATATTTCATGGCCAAGAAAAAAATTGCTCCCTAGAGTTGGTAGATTTGAACTTTCACACCGATAGCAATTATGTAGGCACTCGAGGCGCATTACTGCCGTTGCTTCCACAGCCGGTCATGCTGTCACGGTACTGACGGCACGTGTGTGGCCCACACGTGGAAGGTTAGAAGGTCTTCAGAAACGCACAGTGCATTTAGCTGCGAAAATGCGAAAGCCAGGTGGACGTGCCATCATACCTCGCCTATCTCGATCGGCTCTACAACAGAGCCAGGGCAGCATTTTGCCTTCTGCCGTTGGAAAAAGCTTTGTGCACACAATAGCTGCCCTACTTCCCATTCAGCAGCTGCTTGCATACGGTGGTTTGAGCAGAACAGACAGTAAGCTTTGCAAGCTACGAGCACCGATGGTTTCCCTTTGGTCTCATCTTGTGCACCATAGAGGTGGCAACATCTGCAACACAGCTGGGGGGTTATTTTGCGTGTCTGGTGGACTCTCCATTTCGGCCGCCACTGATTGGATGGAGCTCTACGAGCGAGAAGGAGAAAGCAGGCTGAGGGCACGTGCCTCTTCTCTATGGTACCCCCAGCACTTCAGCAGCAGCCCAAGTGAACAGTTCATTAGGCGAACATTTACAGACTACCCCCTCTGGCGTACACCTTATCATGCCAGCATTACGAGATGCCCGGTAGCTGCCAGGGTGCTGTCCCTGCTGCACAGCAGCAGTTGCATGGCCTGCTGTGTCACGCCAGCATGTAGTCCCCACGTATTCTTGGAACATTGTCCGAGGAGCTTCAACAAAATGATAAATTTTGCGCATTTAATGTTTCGCCGTTCGGCTGAAGGAACTGCCAGTTCTTTTTTCTAAATGGAGCAAAGCTTATCAAAATCCACTGCACAGAACTTGATAAGCCTTCCTGCATTAATTTTTTTTTCTAATTTCAGCGTTATCTTGCGGGCTCCTCTTTCTACTTGTGGAGAGATTCTTTTACATCCACTCAACCGATTACAAGGAGGTTTGTTTTCTTTAAAAGAAATTGTATCAACTGACTGTCTGGAGGAAGCTTATAATTTGGGCAATCATTTATATTGCATGAATTGCCAAAAATAAAAAATAAAATAAAGAAAGTAAAGCAGTCAGTTTACAACTCCAACTTGGCAGCAAGAGACAATGTCAGAATTCTTTAAAATACATCTGCTGGGGCATCCAAGTCAGAAGAAATTTACACGTTGCACACCACTCTGAATCATACTGATAATTTGCCGATAAGGTGTTTTGCAAAACCGACGTAAACAGTTTAAGTAAACGATTTCACTGTAAGGTGTAAACTGACACATCATACATTTGTTCAGTTTCGTGTTCTCTTGAGCACGAATATTGTTGAGGGATTGCTTCAGGAACCGTCAAAAAAAGCGTTGCAAGTCATTCTCCTCTTTCGCCTCACAGAAGGGCTTGCTGCACGAGCTGCGGAAGGAGTACTACGACGCGAAGACGTGCTTTCAAAATGCAGTCTCCATCAATCCGCTGCACGTCACCGCTCTTCAGCACCTGGTATGCCATTACCAATGGATTGATTGAATAATTGATTGATTATAGCTTTGTGCTTAAACCTGCATTATCTTAGCTTTGTTTACTCCTTAGGCGGTAGAACTATTACATAGTCTTGTTTATTAACTTCTGTATGCACGCTTCTGTCTAAGTTATGGCTCTCTGATCTTTATGCATTGCTGTGAGTGTGGTTAGTACTGTATTACTTTAATGTGCAGTTTATAAGATCTGACATGGCTAAACAAGCAAGACTTAGCATGCAGTATAGCTTCACCGCTTTATTCTTTTCTTTCATTTTCTTTTTTTTCATGTTTAAAATCATTGAACAATCACTGTAAAAAATGTTAGCCACAGTCTTTGTCAGCAAGTGCAGCGAAACTTGTTTGTCAATTATCCAGGGCCTGATAACAATTTGAAGCCAACATACAATGAAATAAAAAAATTAAATTATGGAGTTTTACATGGCAAAACCACTTTCTGATTACGAGGCACGCCGTAGTGGAGGACTGTGGAAATTTCGACCACCTGGGGTTCTTTAACGTGCACCTAAATCTAAGTACACAGGTGTTTTTCGCATTTCGCCCCCATCGAAATGCAGCCACCGTGGCCGGGATTCGATCCCGCGACCTCGTGCTCAGCAGCCTAACACCATAGCCACTGAGCAACCACGGCGGGTAACATACAATGAAGCCAAGCATAGGGGAAATGAGCTATTCTTAGTTGCAAATGTTGAAATAGTAAGGAAAAGGGAATGAAAGAAGAAGACAACTCGCCGTCAGTGGGACTGGAACCCACAACCTTAGCACGACACGTACAACGCCATGCCAACATACACAGTAGATGAGGGCACGTCCTTCGCCACAAGTAAATTGGTAGAGCGTCGCACACGTCATGCGGAGATTGTGGGTTCAGCTCTTGCCAGTGGAAAGTTGTTTCTTCTTCCACTTTCATTTGTCATTTTCTTTATTTCAAAATGTTCAATTAAAATACAGTAACTATTTCAACTATGCTTTCCTTGGACACATGCACAGACAGGGAGAGAGAGAGGGGGGAGGGTGTCCCAAGTAACTTGTGCTAAGGCTGAAAATTATAGTAGTGCCTTGTAGCCAGACAGAACCAAGGTGACGCCTTCCTTCACTTGGAGGAAGTCATATTGTTTTAATTACATTAGTTGACATTAGTTAAGCAACTGCAGTAATATATTTGGAGCAGAAGTACTAATGAGGAAGTCGTGGACAATCGTGAAAAAAATCTGATTAGCTGTCTGCTGTTTAATATGTTACATATTTTTTTCTATACTCAAAAGAAAGCCTGCAAAAATGTGTAAAAGTACTGCATGAGTACTGCATGAGCGGTGCACGAATGAGGCCCAATTCTAGCCAGGTGCGCTTCAGTGCCTGGACTGACTGGCCGATCAATTGATTGATTAATGAACTGATTTCTGAAACTATGTTCACTGCCTTACTGCCTTTCTTCACGTTACCGTCTGTAACTGCTACTCAGGTTACAGGGCTGAGAACCCGTCAAGCTACCCATACGGTTGCTTTTATTTCACACTCCTCCATATCTTGTGCAACATGGATAAACGGTGATTGATTGATGTGGCTGTCGCAAACGAAAAAATCAAGCTCCTTGGTCCTTCTCGCTCATTCCAGGGCCTGGTCTACCACTACTTGGGCAGCAGTCAACTTGCCGAGAAGACGCTGAGAGATGCGGTGGCCATTGACCCCATGTGCCACCAGTCCTGGTCAGTTCTTGCATAGTAATTGCACTAATCCAATCCAAGACGGATAGCGAGACGATAAAATAGCCGTAGTTAGTGTGAACCGTGAAACACTGCAACATTTACGGTCAAAAAGTTCCAAAACTATTCCAATGCGTTCTTCCGTCTCCAGGTTCACCTGCATTTGTGACATTGGCTTATATCAGACTTCAAAAACACATTTGGGAATCCTACTGCGTGCTTAGAAACTGACTACAGGGCGACTTCACTTCGCGCTTGCATGTAGTTACACAGGCATTCCGATTAGTTATTCCCTGTTCGAATTTTAATGTGCCAATGGTACACGCAACAGTATGAAAGTGAAACACTGGATTTGTGTTCAAGGCCGGTAATCCTCCTTACGTGTGCTTGTAAAGAGGAAAAGCTCCATGAGCACGACACTCCAAGGGGAGAAAAATTTTTCTTCAACTGCAAAGCCTCCTGTCCGAGAAACCCTTTGTAGCTTTGCGCTGCTCTCGGATGGATGACAATTTTCCAGCTTTTCCTTTGCCCTGCGGGTTTCTATAAATATGATTTGCTTGTTGAACAATTACAGGTTCAACATGGGCAAGGTGCTTCAGGAGACGGGCGACTTCGACTCCGCCACTGACTGCCTCAACACGGCCATTCAGCTCGAGATGACAACACCGATATTGCCGTTCTCGACTGTTCCCCGTACGCTCGAGTAACGGCGGCAAACGTTCCGATACTCTGCGATCTCACACCTTTCTAGTTACTGAGAGCGCTAGCGGGCTTGTACAAAATTGTAAAGCGGAAAACTTGCATTGTAAGCGAACAACTTGAGATTTATTTGCGTCAGTAACGCCATTACCAGCAGCAATAAATGTGCGTTACATGCGGGGCATGTGACACAGGCTGCAATATCGCGTACGGTTAGTTTGGTCGAGTACCCTTCTCAAACTTTAGATGTATTTGTCGTTATGTTTCGAAAGTTTTAGCACGAATGTTGTACTAAAAAATAAACCTCTGTTGATGGAAGTGGTTTTTCATTGTCGTTCTAATTTCACATGCACTAAAGAAAGAGTTTGTGGGCTGTTCCACTTGAAGCACAAAGAATTGACATCAATAGACAACACAACTTTGGAGATCTATGGCTTACAATAACTTTTTTTCTCAATTTCAAAACTGGCGTTACAAGTTCAAAAATTTTTTCAAGTGTGTGTGCCTTGCTGTGCTAACTTACTGGCTTCAATTCGTACACTGCAGTACCTACCCTAAATTAATTAGTTAAAAAGTCAGACTTTCAGTCACTTATGTATTTCATTTTGTCATGCAAACTATGTTTGCTTCTTCCAGTAGTTCAGCTAAATTTTAAGGCATCATCATCAGCAACCTATTTAAGTCCACTGCAGGACGAAGGCCTTTCCCTCCGATCTCCAATTACCCCGTGCTGCACCAACCAATTCCAACTTGCGCTTGCGAATTTCTTAATTTCATCACCCCACCTAGTCTTCTGCCTTCGACTCCATTTCCCTTCTCTTGGCACGCATTCTGCAACCCTAATGGTCCAACAGTTAGCGACATTTAACAATTTTTTTCAAGAAAAAAAGAATGTTTTGAGGAGATGTTTGTTAAAGTTGTATAAAATTTTACATTATCAAAGAAAAAGGACATCATTGAGGCGCATCTGCTGCAAAAAGTTACGCTGCCAATCACTGCAAATTTCACAGGGTGTCTACCAACCATAAAAACTGGGCATTCTCAGGGATAGTGAACAGTCTGGAAATACTCGGGGAAAACTCAAGAAATGTGCGCTTCTATCAGGGAAAATTAGCTGTAATTTTATTGAAAGGGAATGACAGTCGCGGTAATGCTGGCTCGAGTAAAAGAGAGGGATCATAATGAATAGTCTTTGATGCTGTGCCATTGGCTGGAGGAGTTGCCAATGTAAAGTCAACGACAGACTTTCTGGATGCTTGATATTCGGATGGCTTCACAGCACCACGTACCCCATAGAGTCAATGTATAAGAACGTATGAAATTTCGGATGCAAGAACCCTTTGCCGTCCGATTTTCAGAAAGTTTTTTCCGTGGCCGCAGGTCCGACACGGCATTAATCAAAGCCACCACCGCCACCGTTTTGACATCACTTTGGTGAAGGCACTACCGCATTTTTTGCGACGTTTGACGTGGGGCATGTTGGTAGCAACCTCAAAATATTTTTTTCTTCTTTCTTGAAATGCTCGACGCCAATGAATAGCTTGTGAATGTAATTTGAGCTGGGGATTTAATCCTTTTTAGGAAGAAACGTAGCACGACTGACTTTACAATATTCAAATATTTAGCTACTCTGTAATTATGACGACTCATCACAAAATGCCCAAAGAGTCATTCTACGACCTTGATTTGCTTTCAGTGGAGTCTCAAGCACCATCTATGTTTCACACATGTACCAACAGTCGATCATAATTCGCGACTGAAGGGGATGTTCGAAACTATCTCTTTCTGTATGCAGCTCCTTTTTATTCATATTTGAGAATGTTCGACTCAATTTGCAATGCCTTACCATTTTTTTTTTGCAAAGGTATTTTACTTGCTGTGCATTTTAATAACCCTTCCCTTCCGATTTCATCTTGAATAACATGTATGCCTTATTCAAAATGAATTAAGTCGTTTTTTTATTATTTTTTAGCATGCTTACTAGAGAGCCACAGTATCTGGCAACATGGTGTCAGCCAGTCTTGACAAAACAAAGTTCTGTGTCACTCAGGCAATATTGCAAAGACACTCGGGGAAAACCTGGGAAACTCGGGGAAATTTGGAAATGTCAACTTAGTAGACACCCTGTTCCAGCTCCAGAGAGTTGTTAAACATTTAGTTGTTCTTTACAACAAATATACACACACCTTTCTTCTTATTTTTTTTTAAATTTTGCGGGGACCAACTGGCAATGGTGCAAATCAAGTGTGATTAGACTTGTAATCTTCTCTCTGGAATAGTCAAGACGGGACCTGGTTAGAAATAATGTCAATATGGTAATAGGTATACTGTTCTTTTAACCTTCGACTATAATAAAGTGTCGTCTTCATAAGGAAGCTTAACTGCGGGAGCTTCTCACTAAGTTCACAGGACTGGATAAATATTTTTCAGCATCTGCCGCACCAAATTTGACAAGATTTGTTGCACTTAAAAGAAAAACTTAAAATCTACTGACTGTATGTCGTAGGTATTTGCCCACAATGCCCAAGTTTGATGCCTCAAAATGCCAATTGAAGCGTGGTTAATGCAAAGCCAATAGTTGTGCCAATGATATGATAAGGTAACTTTTCAGCAGTGGACAGCTTAACAAACCAATTAATAATTCATGCAGCAACTAAGTTATAACTAAGAAAAACCTTTTTTTACATAACATGTACTCTCTGTGGTCAGAAAAAAAATGTCCACGATTTGTTCAAATTTTTGTTGACATGGAACTGTGTTTGGGCATTACAAATGGGTTAAGGTTGTCAAAATTTCAACAAAGCTAATTGAAAAAAAGTATATATATATATATATATATATATATATATATATATATATATATATATATATATATATATATATATATATAATAAGTTTCAAGTTTACAACTATAACTCTGAAATAATACTTTCCCATTGTAGCGATGGCCAAAGAAACCAAGCACTGTTGAACACAGACAATAATGTGATTGTTATTGGGCAAATGCCAACAAATCTGGTGGAATGACAGTGACCGTCACATGGCAAGACAATGTAAGCGCGAGATGATCACAATTTAGGTTGCACCTGCTGAGAGACACCGAAGGTGAATAAAACCGATGTATTTTAATCAGTGCCCTGCAATATACCACTACTAGGAATTTGCAAGTTTGTCATCTTCAAATGCCCTGCAGGCATTGTAACTGCCTCATGTCAACCTAAACTCTTATGTCGCATTTGTCCGCTCGAAATGCTGCAGTGCAAGGAGTTTACAGAAGTACTAATGTCTTTCATATAGAGTTACGGATTCGTAAATAGTTGTGCTTAAACTTCCTATAAAACAACATTTCTCGACCTCTCTTGTAAAAAACCAAGATGCTCCAAATCAAAACTGGGCTTCCTAGAGTCGGCAGAATTGAGCCCTCTCTCTTAAATGCAACACGTTTCATCTGAATCGGTTCTGCAGTTACTGCACGAAGGTAATTCTGCATTTCATCTTTGTGAATTTTTGCTCTGGTCCCGAGCTAAAGCTTCCGCTTAATTCATTTTTGCACATCACGGTGATGATGAGCTTTATTGAGCATGTCAGTGTGGGAAAAGGCAAGCAAGACAACACACAACACATTCGTTTCATTTTTTTTTTCTTCTAAAAGCATTAAAATATATTTGCACAAACGAAAAAATCAGCAGTCAAATTTGCTTATCTGCTCTCACAGAGAGCTGGCAATAATCAAGCAGGCAGACAAAAAAAAATGGTCCAAATTGGGGACTCGACAAAAACGTACACAAAGCTGACAGGCATGTGGTCGCCGGCTATTGCAGTCAAACAACAAGTGACATACAGAGAACTCGCAATAACTCAACCTGTTATCACAGTTAATTAAAAGAATTATGGAAATTAGAGGAATCATCGCTAGTTTCTTGGCCCAATACCTCCTCAACACGCTCTTGGATTGTTTCAAATACAAACTACACTTTTTTATGGAAAATTCTCTTTCCCAGTCAAACAGCATTGAAGCAAAAGGCTTCCACAGCACTTTCAAAAATTAATACCATTGGATAATCAAGGTATGGGTCATCGATGCAGCTGTCCGAAGATTTCTTGTTGACAGAAGTGGTAACCATTTCAAAACATACAAGAGCTGCTGCCCGATAAACATGTTTTCACTGTTTTCACTGGTCTGTGTGCACATTTATTATAGGGCTCTGCATAATAAAGCAAAATTATTTATCGTGTGTTAAATGACTTTCCTGAGAGAAGTGTACCAAGTTCTGATGATTCTGCTGAACCCAGCATTATTGCTAGTTTTTGAAGCAACATGTGTCGTTGCAATATAACCAGAAACATTAAGGCTGTAATAGTTCCTGCAGTCAAACGTAACTTGAGAAGTTGTTTGCACGCCTCTCCTATTATTCATCCACATTCCTTTTTTTTAAATACCAGTGGCCACACATCAAGTGCAAGCCACGAGTGGTTTGACATCTTTTGATTTTGTGGCCAAGGCTGTTGTCGCACTGCAGTGAACCAGCCTACGTTTGCAAATGGAGCTACAGAACACGGAGGACAAGCAAGGAGACCGAGACTACTGTAAATCCCTGCTTGTCCTTGGCCTCGCTTGTTCTTCGTGTTCCCTGGCATCGTTTGCAGCCATGACAAACCAACTGGTATCCCAGCAATACATTTTCACCAGTTTATGTTCACAACTGTATCCTGTTCGCTTCTTGTTCCCCGTTTGTTATCTGTACTACGAATACGTCAGATTATATAAGCTAAGCAACCAAACGGCTCAGTTTTTAGAATCAAACTGAACACAAGTTGCTGCACTCCTGAGCAGTTTGAATTACTGCGAGCAAACTGTACACACCAATTGTAGATGTACCTGTCCTTTCAAAAAAAAAAAAATATCTGATTGCCAAGTGTGGCTAAACCAATTATCACTTGTTTGTGCATGCAAAAGTGCACAAGCCAGGCTTGACAAGGTGATGCATTGGTGTAACAGCCAAGCCTCAGTACAACAAAGTTCCATCCAGCATGAAAATACCTTCGTTATGTCCAATATTTGTTATAAGCATGTATTTGCTACATGCTTAATATATTTAGTTATATCTGTCTTCGTTATATTGAAGTTCGACTGTATTTCATTAATGGTGGCAAGCAGGACACCGTTTAACAACAAAAGCAACAGCAGAAACAGCACAACACAGCAAACAAACAAGTGAAAGGGGGCAATGGGCAAAGTTTGGCCATAATCATCAACATGACCACCACTACGTGTTCACGGCAAAATTCTAAAAAAAAAAAAGGAAGTGCCCAACTTTTGAAAGGCTTTTACTCACGGTTACATGACCATGTGAGAACGTAATGCCAAAAGCTTAAACGAAACGTGTGAACTTTAAAAAAAAAAATCTTTTTTTGCCCCCGTATCTGCTCTCTAGAGAATATGCGTCTTCTACTGGGTTGGCAACAGTGGGAGCGGAAAAAAAAAGGTTAATGCTGGAAATGTTATTACAGCACGCTCACAACATACGCACTTAACACACACACACACACAGAAAGAAGGAATTCTAATTTGTTACATTTCCTGTATTCGAGTCTAAGTCATGCACCCAATTTTTTTTTTTCTTTTAAGGGTCCCGCCATGTCGAGACTTGCATCTTGGGTCACAGTAATTTCTTTCCCCTGTGTGTTTTCCAGGTGATCGAGGCATTCATGCTCTCAAAACACTCGTGCGGTCGGTATTTACATTGTTGTATGCGGCACGCAGGTCACTTTCAATATAAACTGCAGACTGAGCTTCCTACGCTAGAGAAAACTACCTCATTTCAAACCTCATTAACGCCACCAAGCGAGAAAAAAAAAATGCATGCAATTCCATCTCCAACACTTTATTTGCTCAAAAACAGCCTTAAATCCTTTGGGCGTCCCCATCGTATCGACTACATTGCTCACGGCGATGTGTATTTCGCTGCCAGTTCCTCTATGACGAAAGTCAAAACTCGTACATTCATGCAATCCGCTACACGTCTGAGCATGCTATAGCCCGTAAACAGCTGTTTCAGTGTGTTCTTTGCAACGTCAAGTCTCGTACATTAATAGGCCCATCTGAACAGGAACGACAAACATTAAAGCCAGATGTACCAATGCAACATACGATGCCCACATGGGCACAGTTATAATTTTCGTTTGAAACCTAGTTGCTCCGACTTAGGCATAGTTTTTTTTTTTTTTTTTCGAAGAACTGTCAAACATGCTCAACCATTGCTCAATACAGCACAAGGTTACAGCATGTAAAAGCAGTGGCAGTGCGGGTTTTCAGCGCAATATCACAACACTGAATACACCTCCGCAAGGTACGAGTCTACCTTACGGCGCGACAGCCGTCTACACACGTTGAGAACGTACAATGACATTGACGAAAACTGTACTGCCAGCCAATAAACAAAAATTTTCAGTTTTAACAACTGATGGTTTAAAGTGCGCCCCCAACACGAGCGCGCGACAGAACAGCAATTTCCAATATGAAGCACATGGCATGCGCAATCGCAAATTGACCACGAAATTTTAAAAATGGGTTTTGCAACACATCGAACAGAACTCTCTCATTCTCTCCCCACGTGCAAAACCTTGAAGGAGAAAAGGAAAAAAAAAAATGACGAGCCTTCGAAATCACACGCACGGCATTCACTAGCCAACGTTATGCAACCAGCCGACTGAGCCTCTAACAGCGCAGCCGACTTCGTCTGCTAAGCTCGGCAACACTTCCCAGACATCTAAGAGCCTAGACATCTGCAGCCGGGTCGAGCCTCAAAACTAAAGCCGCGTGCATATTAAGCGACAGACGTCGTGTGCGCATTCCGCTGCCTGGACAGCTTCGGAGCCAAGTCGAGCCAGAAACGGAGAGCGCGCGCGTGCCGTCACCCCTCGGCGCACTTGACGGCGATCTGCAGGCTGGATGTCTTCGGCGATTCCCAGCACACTTGCGCCTGGCTGACAAAGCGCATGGGCGTAACCGTCGACACACTGTGCGGCAGCGCGATCCAGACAGCCTTTTCTCACATTCCATTTCTCTTTCTCCCTCTCCGCACAATGCTATGAAACATGGATTGATTAAAGTCCCTTAGAAGATAAGAAAAGGTGGCGTGACGCTAGACGACCGAGTTGCCATCGCCGTCACAGACACCATTGCTGCTGCCGTTGGAGTAGGGAGACCCCTCGCCCATCTCACCTGAACGAAAGAAAAAAATTAATGTCTCGTTAGTAAAGCAGGTTAAAGTTAGTGAAATGAAATAGCTCATCGCAGCTTTAAATTTGTTTTCAAGGCAACGCGACTTCCAACCGAAGACAAAGCACTTGATCTGAAGCACTAGGTAGACTGTCTATAAAATGCATTTTTCAGGACTTCAATGTAATTGAGCTATAATTAGTGCTGGCATACCAATTTGGCGTTCTGTTTAGTGTGATCTGGCAGTTCACAATGGTCCTACCACCAAAATACTATTGACAGCAATACTTTAGCTTTTTTACGCCATTGATAGTTTCATAGCAATCTATTGTAATACCATCAATAGCACTATCGATAGCCTCAAAAAAATATCAACACTTTTGAAAGTCAATATAATCATAGCTTTGCATCCACAGTAAGCATTCCTCCTCGAGATGAAGCTATGACACAGGCACTTTGCTCAGACATCAAGAGGCTCAGACTTGTGCTCTCACCTGAGAAAATTCTTGACCATAATGTCTTAAGGATTCAAAGTCACAAAGAAAATTAGGAACTCTCTTAAATTGGAACACAGGGCGATTAGCCTGAAAGGAAGTGACAACTTGTCATCGGCAAGTTGAAAGTTGTGGTTGGATATGCCACATTCTCTTAGGGAAGTGGCATGCAAATGCTATAACCTCACCCCCCCCTCGCCTTGCGAACTACCAGTGTTTACAATGCAAGACCAATTACAGAGAAGCAAACTGTGCACACAAGAAGAAAAATACTGTCATACTTACGGTATATTCAGTGGAATCAATGCTGAAAAAAGATACTGACATTCAACACTTTGCTGCCCTGGCAATATGAACGACCACGAGATATCAGCAAACAATGGGATTCTAGGGTTTGCTGCATAGGATCGGTAATGAGAATTGACATATGATGCGAGAAAATCTGCTCTTCTACAGGTCTCAAAGGAATATTGACGTGAATTTTCGACCCACATTTTTCTACTCAATGAAGGTCCAAACTTTCTAAATGGTAGAAGAAACACTGGAAAGGGCCAGAGTGCCCTAAATAATTTACCATAATACTCGTTCCTACGAGCCAGTTTCAGTTTTTGTACTTAGGAAGTGTATGCGTCATGGCCTCATGACGCGATTGGCTAGCAACTGTGGCTGCAGCAGTGAAGAGCTAGTGCAGTCGCAGTGAATGTCTGTAGCATTCACTTGTTTCTTTTAGCCACATTATTCTACTTAACCATCTTGCAACACGTCAGCAAACGTTGCTCCATGTCATGACCTCATAATAATGTGGATAACACCGGGGCTAGCATTTCGAGACCAACTGTAGTATCAAATTTGAAACATATCTTACGGTTCCCCAACCTTCAAACATGCAAAGTGCCATCCTTTTATGTGTAAGAAGTGTACTGTAAAGTTTATGGAAATTAGAAAATGTAAGTCAGTACTCCTTCATGCCCGAGTGATGCGGTCATCTGAGGCACCATTAAAGGTAAGGCTGCAAACTGTCCAGAATTTAGCAGGACAGTTCTGACTTTTGAGTGAATGTCTCGAGTCTTGCTTTGACTCAGTCGGGACAACCAAATGTCCCGACTTTAGCTTTCTTTTTTTTCTGCCGAGTAACAATCAATAAACCACATTGCCTTTTTATAATGCCCGACAGCTCGATTGCACATTCTTCTCTTTCGTCTTCGTTTGCATTGTCACAAACATAATGTTTGTGACAATGCATCTGAAGTCTGGCCTATACAACTAAAGTCTGCAATCGGCTACCAAGTGATGTTGTAAAAGTAACTTCAAATGATGTGTTCGTACAGAAGCTGCATGATGTAATAATAAAGACATGATCATCTTGTGGCGTTGGGGAAGGGAGAAAGGGGATTGAATGAGGAGACTGAAGAAAGAAGTTCACAGTTGCCTTTATCAAGTTCATATATTATTTTTTATTTTATGCAATTCACCTCCACTGTAATGCCCATTGAAGGCACTGTGTGGATACTCTGGTAAACAAATAAATAAAGGCGGCTTCATTTTTGCCATGGCTCTAGCCATGTTAGGCAGGCACCTTTCTTGTTGTAAACCACGACATGGTCCGACTAAGAAAACTTGTCCGACATTGTTGCACGTACAGACTGCCTCTGGTACTAACTGAGTCGATCATCGCCCCCCCCCCCCCCCCCCCCCCCACACTTCCCGTCCAGACTCTGTCCGCTCGACAGTTGGCAACCCTAGTTCAAATTACAACACAAGAGGGTGTAAAACAAATGGATGCCAACCCGACTGGGAGCTGGGTGACGCGTTGGGCAGGTTGGTGGGTACGGCAGCTGCGGGGCCCCAGACGCGGATAGTGCAGTCGTCCGAGACGCTGACCAGCATCGACGGGCAGGCCGGGTTCCAGCTGACGCAGTTCACTGACCGCGAGTGGCCCTGCAGCACGGCGATTGGCTTCTCCCACTTGACGTGCCAGATGTACACCTTGTTGTCTGCATGCGGAAGACACGGGGGAGGAAAGGACGTGATCATGCACTCTGTCAAAAAGTGCAGGACAACAAGGCTATGTTGCAGGAACAGCATCTTTCCATTACGCTTTCACTTTCGCGCACGCACTGAACACAAAACCGTGAAAAGCGATTGCCGTGTCAGTGGTTCGTTATGCCCGCTGCCCGTGCCAGACGCCCATGCCGGATGACACATCGCACAACTACACATCATGGACTGCTGTTGGTAGCACCTCATCTGTGATGCACACGGTTGGAAAATGACGTGCTGATTCCCTGGATTTTGGTGGTCGAACACCACAGATTTAGCCCAATTTGGTTTGCAAGTCTGGCAACAAGCACTGTCCTTTGGCAAAGAAGACCGTTTTCAAGGAAGCAAACATTCATAATTTTCCAACTCGAACAAAACAACAGAAATCGCATTCAACTGTCCTTTCCTCGCAACCTCGACCTTCACGCTACTCTCAAACAAGTCTTCCACTAGAATTTGCATAAAATGCGAAGTATAGAGTAGCAATATTTTTTTCTAACTCTGTTGCCTGCTAGCCTCAACTTCCATGTGGACGCTATTCACAGCCGGATGAATTGCAGATTTACTGTCGGCAGAACAGTAATCCACGGAGCCATCCGTCATGCAGATGCATTAATAGCAACGCACTGGAGACTGGCCACAGTCCACGTACCTTCACTCCCGCTGGCAACGAACGTCTGGTTGACGCCGCCAAAGCACGACCGGATGGTGTAGTAACCCTGCGTGACACCCTGGAATTTCCGCACCAGCACCTTGTCGTCCAGGTCCCACATGTGTACACCCTGCGCAGGAGGGAGCATTTCTTCACGGCGAACCTATTTCCCGTCCAATGCAGGACAAAGACCCCCGTTGTAGTACACTTGAGTGGTTCATATCGTGCTCAGATTCAGTTTGCAGCAATGCAGAGCACGCTTGAGATTGAAGCCAAAGAAATCTTGCCCCCGAGACAAACATTTAGATGCTTGCAAGTGCTGCAGAAACGAAATTACCATAATAAATGTTACTTCGTGGGACCATGACCCCAATTTTTAAACCTGGATAGTACATTGCACGCTAATCCCTATGCATCCCACAGCAAGGTGGCAAAATTTGAGTGCATTCACACAATGTACGAGTTACCTACTTTTATCACACTTGAATCGCACGGCAGCCTGGCAATAGTAATGTGCGATGTTGCAAGTCACATTCTGTGTGGTTATGCATCTTGGCCATTGGCGATCAGCCCGAGATTGTTCATACAGGCTATCCACAATTTGCCGAGTAGACCATAAATTTGATCGCTATGGCGCAAACAAGGAAGGAAGGGAACAAGGGGAGCGCTCCCTTTGTTCCCTTCCGTCCTTCCTTGTTTGCGCCATAGCAATCAAATTTATGGTCTACTCGGCAATATGAACCGACTAGCCCAGCAACATGTACTTCTGGTATCTACAATTTGCCCTGTTCTTAACGTGCGAATGAAGGCACAATGCATCGGCGGCACCCTTGCCAGCAATGCACTTTTTCAGGACAGCACACACGGTTTACAATTTTTGGAGCAGATGACCCTGCAATCGACAACCTCGCAACTCGTGACATCACACATGCCGTGCTAAAGTGGCAGTCACTGTTGGTGGGAATGACTTGAAAGTGAAAGACTTCAAATTAAAATTTCAAGTCGAAATCTGCATGGAGAGCCCAGTTTGTGCATGCGTGCAACTGGTGACTGCATGAATCGGCTACACAGTGCATTCGCCGTGCACGTGATCTTTCAGCTCGTCACGCACGTGCCAATAAGCAACCCACCATGCTTATTCGAGCAAATGTACCTCACGAACTAAAAGTAGTCTGCAAGAGCTTCTGCTGTATCGACACCGATTATTAGAACAAACATATTGGTCCCACTACTCCAAGTTAAAAAAGAAACAAAAAACAAAGAACTTGTAATGGTTTGCCAACCAATGTCGTGGCTCTCCTTCATTCTCCCTTGCCACACTGCAATTTTTGCTTGCAAACTGCCGACAGAGGAATCATTTATTGCGGAACATCATACAAACCGCCCCATGTCCCTGCCGTGCTTACCTGTGAGGAAAGGTTGAGCAAAGCAAGCCGCCCCGTGTCGTCAACCGTAAATGATATAATGGGATGTTCCTCCTGGACCCTGCACAAGATAGGAACCAGTAGGCACACTTGTCGCACACATCTTGACACACTTCTGGTCACACCTTGGCTGCAAATGTGAATAACTGGTTTAGTGAAAGGAGTTGGAAGACAGGCACTTGAGTGTTTGCTGTGGGTGCCAATAACTCGACACATGTAGAGGCTCACTTCTGTCATTGTTTTTTTAAGAACGGTTTACATCCGGCATATTCAACTGGTCACCTAGCTGCTTTTCAAGTATGCAAGACATTAAATAGTTGCTGGTGTCCTCATATCTGATGCCCTTGCAGAAAATTCATGCACGGAGTCATGTTTTGTAACCTAGAAAATAACTCGCCAAATCCTTCAAAACTCTTAATCAGTTCTACTGCAGTTTGACTTTAATGATGCTGAAGACGCAAAAAATGCGAACATCCATCTTCACTGTACAAACTTTTTGGCACCTGGAGGGGTTACCTTTTATTGCAATCAAACTATGCGGAAAGTGCAGCAATTCAAAATGACGCACATATAAATTTGAAAACAACAGCACTAGAACAGCAACCAATAGAATGACACCCTACTGTGTTGCTCAAAGCAAGTTCAGTTCAAGTATATTATCCTTGCAGTTGCTATATTTGAATGAAAAACAATACTTTTAACATCTGCGAGTCAGCCACTAAGTAGAAAAGTAATTTGTTAATAATCTAACATAACCACAGCCCAACTCAGTGGGCGCACCATGCCGCATCAACTTGCAGCCTGGCATTTTGCAGAACAATGCAGCCAGAGAGTTGTTTCTCAGAATCTTACTTAGAGGGAGAGATCTGCCTGGTGACACCGTCTATGCGAGTTTTCCAATGGGCACTGTGCCGCAGTGGGAATGTCAGGATACGGGTGCGTCCGGCTTGTCTCAAACATGGCTTGGCTAAAATGTGGCCGTGGCTGCACTAATGAAGCTTTCTTGGAATGAAATCTGGATAGAAAAGTTTTGGTTCACTTGCACTACATTTTTCAATAAAGTTTATTCTCACGTGGTACAGGCAAGCGAAATACCATTGAAACAGACGACTGAAACCGATGCACCGAAAGCGCCGACCTCGTGGTTTTTTTCCTCTAGCCTTAGCGGCCCTATGGAACTGTTCCGTGTTTTATGTGATTGCAGAGCCAAGCACAAGTTCTTATGTCCTAGTAAGCGGTGTTTTACATAACAACACTAAAGAAAAAGGTACTTAACACGTTTTAGCAGAGACTCAACTGTTGCAACAGAGGGAATGCTGCTCGCCAGACACCTCTTAAAGGTGTCCTAGCACTCCAAGAAAGGTGCCAATCCGAGAATCTCACTTCCCTGAATTCACACGCGTACATTGCCAGCACAGCGCGCCGATTGTTCCTCCAGTTTAACGATAAGAAATTCTTAACGCAGCTAACTCAACGTGCAGTGTGTCGCAGTGGAGAAGGAGGCAGTGCGTACACATTGAAATCGGTGAGATCATCAAAGACGTATCCCCGGATTCGGTGGTGGGAGTCGGCGGCCAACACCGTGCGCCCGTCCTTACGGCAGTGCAGGCCCTGTACCCGAACACCTTCCCACGAGTCCAGGACGTTGCCGTCCAGGTCCTGCACCGCAGGCGACAGACACGCCATTCAATCAACTCTTGTCGTACGAGAGGCATATCGTACGAGAGGCTTGTCATACGAGAGGCTTGTCATACGAGAGGGTTGCCATACGAGAGGTGCATGAGTTGAATGAAAATGAAAGAAGACGTGAAGTTAACGGTTTATTAGCAGTACTCTGTTGGGGCAGTACTCTGAGAATTGAGAAAGTGCTACATACAGAGAAACCCGATTATAACCAGGTTTTGTGCAATAAAAGTAATATGTCAGGTAGTACAACATAACAAACTCGCCTATAACAAATGAACTTTTGCGATGCATTCATTAGTACGGATTTGTTATATCTAATGGAGAAAAGAAGCCAGGAAGGTACTATCCGCTTAATGAAAACTGGACTAGGGGTAGCAAGGTTGTATTTTTTGCCCGTGTCTTACCGTGTTCATGAGAATCAATAAAAATGGCATTCCAAATATTCTAAATACACAAAATTGTGTACACCTTCCTCAGTCTACTTCTCTCAATACATTTACAGTACTGCCACATCACATCCACCAGGGCAGTGGACACCCTGAGTTCCATATGTACAATATCCAGTTTTGTTATAAGGAAGTTACTTTACACGAGCATCATTCACTAAACTTTGCATGCTCGATGTAGAAAATAATTAACTTTATCCAGGTTTGTTACATCTGGATTTGATTGTCTGGGTATAAAAATACAGTGCAGTCCACTTATAACGATATCGAGAAAGACGAAAAATATGATCGTTATAACCGATGATCGCTATATCTGGACTGCAGTTACCAAAAAAAAAAAATTTTAAACGCGTTTGCGCTCTTTACCTTTGCAGCTCTGAACTCGAATTCGCTACTTGCTCTAAAGAATAGATGATGTATACAGTAGGCCGTGAAAAACAAACTTTATTTCTAGCGCCAATGACCGTGTCAAGGATTAGGCGCGCCGAAATAGTCCGAAATCTGCACTTGTTTTTGCGGCAGTTTCAGCTTCACAACCGCGGTGTGCATGGATTCCAGCTGCTGCGCGAACACTGGCGGCAATCCTTTAGCATGCATAAAATCAATTAAGGAGTCGATCGACGACAGTGCACTTTGCGTGGACATCGTGGTTGGGGTCAAGGAGCCACTGTCGATCTCGTTGTCACTGTCGCTGATGCCGTTGCCATCGTCACACAACTTTGCGTCTGTCGAGACAGCACATCTTCGGCGATCGCCTCGTCGGTGACCTCATCGCAGAACGAGGCAGCACTGTCTGCAGTCAAAAACTCCTCCTTCGACACACCACCTGTGTCATCAGTAGGAACGAGCTCCCAGAGCTCGGTTATGTCAGCGAATTCCACCGGGTCGGTCTCAGCGGGTTGGGGAAGTTCGTCCTTACACACAAAGCCCGCCTTCTTGAAGCAATTGGTGATGAACCACTGGTAAAGCGCCTCTTCAACATCGGCGTACAAAGGGTCTCTAACCCCTTTTCCGCTGATCGGAATGGCCGCTGATAGCTCCTGCCTTCACAATCGCGGTGCTCCCGGTTTTCAAGATGGTTGATATCGTTAACTGAACGAGCTCATACTTCTTCACGAGGGCGCTCACCTTGAAGCCGCATCGAGAGTCCTGCAAAATATCAATCTTCGTGTCAAGCGACACAGCTTTGCGCTTTGTCGGCGCCATCTTCGAACTGGGTTGAACCGTTTGTTGCACGCTGCTTCGGTGGCGTCAGCCTGCTATCGCGAGAGAGACGCGGGACGGGCGCCACCGCGCCGCTTTGCTCGTCGCTTCTTTTTTTCTTTCTCTCTCTATCGGAGCGACTGTGGCCGATGCGCATGAAGCAGCTAGCGCCATCTTGTGGCGCGCTGCGCCAACATTGGCTGCGCCTACTCGTGCGCGGGCGGGGCGAGACGCGCTGTGCGGTAATGGCGGCAGATACGAACTTACGGAGGTAAACATCGCCTCGTCTCGACATCGTTCGTTTCAGGGAACTAAGCAACGCAATCGTTACGATTATTTGGCACGGAAAACGCCGTCCAGACTGCAAAATTTTGATCGTTATATCCGATATGCGGTGAATAACCTATCGTTATAAATGGTTTTTTTCCCCATAGACCTAATGCATAAAATGACACTCTCATGTCGACCCATCGTTATAACCGATATATCGTTATATGTGGTATCGTTATAAGTGGACTGCACTGTAGCCCCTACGAGGCTTCTGGTGAGAAGTAAAAACAATGCACTGAATCAAGCAAGCCATTGCAGGTTAAGAGACAAGAATCACAGCTGGGTTTCAAAGATGCAATATGTATAAGCATTAAAATTAAATTATGGCGTTTTACGTGCCAAGACCACTTTCTGATTATGAGGCACGCCGTAGTGGAGGACTGGAAATTTTGACCACCTGAGGTTCTTTAACGTGCACCTAAGTCTAAGTACACAGGTGTTTTCGCATTTCGCCCCCATCGAAATGCGGCCGCCGTGGCTGGGTATGTGTATAAGCATAGCAGTATGTTATTGTACACTGAAGTCACCACAACGCAGTGTGGAAACTTGTTCCTCTTGACCCTTTATTGACGAAACATAAAAATACCCAAATTTTTTTTTTATTTTTCTATCTAAATGTGCAAAACACGTGGTGAATAAGCATAATCGATGAACAGAAAAAATATTTGGCGGAAGTTTTCTCAGCAATAGTGGGGGAGACACCAAGCAGAAAACAAAGTAGACTTCACCCCAAGCCACCTATGGCTGCGTAAAAAATTTGTACAGACAGCACTCGTCATGTGTAAGCCATAGGTGCACATTTTATTTGCTTTACATCGTGCGTGACGTCAGTGCAGCCACAAACTTTGCTTCCTCATCCTTTGTTCCTGCTCCAAACCAACAAATGACACTTGCTGCCTGTCATTCCATGTAGGCCGAGGACATCTAGCCAGAAACTTCAGGCTCATTACCAAAGCTTGGCAAAGAAAAAAGAAAATTTCCTTTTGGTATGTTGCCTGTGGGCAACACTCGTCTATAAAGGGTTCATAAGAAACTAAAGAGCACCTCCAAGTTGGCTTAGTTTGCTTTAGGGAGGTAGATGAGCCCTTTAGAAGGCCAAAAATTGCAAAAACATATTTTTGAACCAGTCATATTCAATATCTACAATTCATTTCATATTAATCTGTACAAAGTTTCTCGCTTCATGGATCCAATTTACAGTCAAATGAATTTACAGTCTCTACAATGAACGCCTCTAAATTAAATGACCTATATGATAAAGGAATAATTATGTCCCACTGCTACTGTTAGCGGTTTGCTTCATGACCTTTGCAACAAAGTGACCTGTATAACGAATGATTTCGGAGACCCCAGCCGCTTGCTATACAGGCGTTTGACCATGTAGCATGCCTCTGTGGTGAATCGGAGCCAATTTCAATTTTGTCACAATGTTTTTTTACTGCCTGCCTTGGTATCTTGGCACCTGGAGCCGGCAGAATAAAAATGTTTATTTGTTTTTTCAGTGAAAGTTGTGTCTATCATAGGTGGAATAATGCTCGCAGATCGTCAAATGCTGGCTTCAACATTTAATTATTTGACTTCTTCTTGCCAATTTGTTCCCACATCACAAAAGTGAAGTTCAATTTATTATAGCGGCACTTATATTGACCACATTAAAAAAAATGCTTGCATAATTGCATTCTCTGCCTTTTGAGTTATTGGCCCACGCATTAAAACTAAATTTCAACTTCGCCGTTTTCTGACAATACAGGCCTGAAACGATGGTATGCGATTTGTGAGTATATTGAGAAATAATTAGCCTCCACAAAAATCGAAATATTTGAAATCAGCATGAAAAGCTAGACAAGTATGCATTATTTCATTAAGATTGGTGGAAAAATGTTAAAAAGACTGTTTTCAGAACCAGGCTGCCCCTTCAGGACTTCATTTGCAGTGGTTAGCTTGTACTAGATCTGTTTGTCACGTCTGTTTTTATAGACTTCACATTACACAATGTTCATATCACAGTTAGTCTTTAAAAACTGTACAAGCTCATCTTGCCAATAACTTATTTGTGGTTGAGTTAATGACCAACAGGTGTCTATAACTGCACTGTCAAAGTGGCAGAGCTTGCATGTTTCATCTCCAGATAAGACAATCGCTAGTCTTTGGCTATTGGCCCGATAAGTGATTGCATTCGTGTCAATGCTAACAGAGAAAAAAAATTGAGGTGAGAAAAATTATTCCACACAGCTTCTTTTCATTGGCCAACGTGCCAGCGTATACCAAAGAGGTGCCACTCACACATTGGTAAAACTGTCCACGGATACCGCCCGAGACAAACTTCTTTCCGTCGCGGTGCCACGCGCATGACGTGATGCTGTCTTCAGGTTGGTTGGTCATCTTCACTCGCAGCTCGCCCGACTGAAAAAAAAAAAAGAGAAGTTCCATAAACATCTGCTTTTCAGAAATGACAGCCTCATGCTCCGAGACTGTCGGGTCGTCCCGTGTTGTAATGAACTGCGGCATGCAGTTGCTGCAACGTTCAACTGGTGAAGCAAAGCAAAGCGCAGTTCAATGCAGCTGTGGAACTGGTCACCCCGTCAAGCGGGCAAAGCAGAAGGCACCCACCTGAACGTTCCACAGCCACACATCCGCACCGTCCTCAGGCCCACAAACCAGCAGCATTGTGTCGTCAGGACTCCAGGCGGCATAGGAAGCACCGTATGGATGGCCTTCCAATGTTCGCTTCAGGGAAAGGGTCAGCGTCGTCTGCATGCACGTGGATGAGAGAGGAAGTCAACACGCTAGTGATGACGTGATGGGGACTAATAGTTGGTGAAACATCAGATGCGCCGCTTCGCAGTGTAACAAAGGACGGATTGATAACAAGGCAACACAGATATGGCAATGAGCACATCACATTGATGCTTAAAACCAGCTTTTTGTTCCACTACAAAGCCATGCTTCTAGCCATTATGAGGGTCTCAATAAACAGCAGCACTCAAGAAGACACCTGCTGCATAACACAGGCTTGGAAATGGTAGCTCTAATCCCAATCCTTTTGGCACAAACACGATAATACACTGTGTGCTCATGAATAAGGTTTCAAGGCCAGGTACAATACGGTACGCTCTTAAAGGGGCACTAAAGGCAAATAATAAGTTGACGTGGACTGTTTAAATACCATTCCAGAAACCTAGCAACTCTTGTTTCGTGTCAAGAAAGGACTTATTTTACGAGAAAATTTCATCTCAAGGGTCCGAATACCTTTTTCGAAATTCAAATCTCCCACCACTCTACCGGGGGAGTGGTGACGTTGCATATGCCACCACCACTTTTTGCTGCCGTTGGTGAGTAAAACGGCGCCCGACAGACGGCGGCACCGAGCCAAGACAGAGCAGTGGATTCGGCACTGCAGCTGCTTTTTTGGTCAAGTGGCCTAGACCCTTAGGGCATCCCGCGACATCATGTGGAAGTTGAATTCTCTGCTACTTGCAGTTTGTGCGAGCCAGCAAAACCAGCGCAACACTACACGATAATGAAAGTGCTGAAACGCGGAAGCGTGGACGGCGCAGAGTCAAGTGAAAACCAAACCTAGCGAGTGCCCGAATCTTTGCCAAGGGTAATTTCAACTATTTTCTTCTAAAAATGAAACAGAACTGAATAAGTTGCATTTTATTTCGTCTTATAATACAATACAATGACGTTTTTTGATACAACCCTAACCGTAACACATAAGCTGTGACGGACAAGCGGGAAAGTGTCGCCTTCTAAGTGACATTTCTTGCAGTCTGTGATTGGACGGCTTGAGCTCAGTCAGCTTGCATATCAAAACAGTCAAATCAGAGTAGTGGGTGTGCAATGAACTCACCGGATTGACCTCCCAGATCTTGACAGTGGAGTCCTTGGATCCCGTAGCGAGAAGTTCACCGGAATGGGAGAATCGGCAGTACCACACCTCATCACAGTGGTCATTGAGAATCTGCACAGCACGCCAAGAGCAGTTCGGACAATATAACTTATTTTTTTGTCTGCTTGTTTGAAATTTTTCAACCGCAAACAGGGTCCTGTGCTTCCGTTAAAAAAACAGCACAACAAACTTTTTACAATGTTATATAAGCTGGATATCCCGTAAAGCTCTCCATTACAATAAAACGCTTTCGTCTACAAACACCCATTTCTACATTCATGAGCAAAATCGAAAGAAATACCCATCTGGCTTTCAAGCTTTGAATGAACCACAACTGGCTGCCTTGATGCTTGAGGCACCCTCTAATGGCAGCATTCTGAAGGACAGGTTCCAGAAGGTTATCGCTGTGCCTAGTACATCAGTGCCTAGTACAATATAGTAGAGGTCTTAGAACCTCTAAGCACTTATGCTAAGCCAAGCAGTACACAAGTCGGAGAAAATGACAAAATGACAGTAGATTTTCAGAGGAAACAGGATACGACAGTTCAACTGTATTCTGAAAACTCTGGGTGAAGACTGCTGAAGTAAACATTCTAACAGTGGCTCACTTTCGCGGGAGAAATAGTTCACAAATGGCAATCGTTAAACACACTCTGCGACACAATTTCGAAAAGCGTAAAATACCTAGTGTTAAATTATGATGACATTGAGTAGGCCTCGGTGCAAAATGTCACTTTTACAAGTGAATGCTTCAAGAAAAGCTCGCAAAAGCAGATGTTTTTTTATAATGAAACTATACAAAAGATCGCCACCATTACTGCTCCTTGAAAATGATGCGGAACCCGAAATTTCAAGATCCAGCATGACCTCAGAGATCAGGAGGCGCACGCCACAGACCGAATGTCTTGGAGGCTGTGTTCAGAGACCTGTGTGATTTACATTGACCCCCAGGTGCTCATCTCAGTTCAGCAAATTGTGTTTGAGGAACCTCAAAAGGGGTTTTACGTAAGGGTTTGTTTGGTAAGGTGATATTTAAAAGCCGTTAGCTAAAACAATTAGACAATAGGTGGTGTTCAAAACATGACTGCCATAACGCACTTTCGGCTCTTGCAATCACTTCTGGTGCTTGCAGTATGCAAAAGTATGGCCTTCAAAGTTGGCTTCTATTGTGCTTGAGATCTATTGCTAAAGGCTGTCATATGACCACCACAGACCTTTTTCATAATTTCCAAGTGTGCTTACAGTGCTCTACAGTGAACATTTGCCCAATAGATGGCAGCACCAGTCATCATGCAAATGAAGGCGAAGTGCTAGCTGCCCATGCTGGGTCTTGTCTCTTGCTCGGGGTTTCACCACTTCAGCAACGTCTACATTTTTCATGTGACAATACAAGCAAACTCTGCTTGTACACGCTGTTTGCAAAAAATGACCATGCCACCATGAGCTGGGCAAACTTCCTCGCAGGGAAGCTAGCCTCACAATCACGTAAAAGGTCTACTTATTACTGGCCCTGCAGCTTTGCACCAAGATTGCTTCAAGAGTACTCGCTTACAGACAGCTTGGGCAAAGTGAAATTTCAATGCAGCTGGCCTCGCACAGCCGCCGCGCCAACGCCTTCCGTTACCTGAATGGTGCGGCAGGGAAACTGCTCCCGGGAGCAGACGTGGTCGGTGAGGAGGCAGCAGTTGTCGTCCAAAATGAAGGACGGGTCGCTGCGGAGGTGCGTGGGCTCGTTGTGGTACGTGCAGCGGTCCCGCTGCAGCTCCACCGCCTGGCCCAACAGCGCCCGCAGGCGCCGTGGAGGGAGCATCACGTTCGCCGGCAGAAAACCTGCGCACACACCCGCACGGGAAAGGACTTTTGAGGCGAGACAGGCATGCAAGTCTGCAGCCGGCGGGCTGGACTGGCAGACAACTTTCTGTGGCGTCGGAGAGAAAATTACGAAGCCAAAGCGCATGTGCGACAGCGCCCCTGGAACATAGTCCCACACTCTCATTCGCATTTAAGCCAAGTGCAACGAAACAGAGCATCCTGCATGAAAAAGCGTTGTTCGAAATATGAGCGGATACGTGACGAAAGGCTTGCAAATGCAGACATGTGCGATACTGAAACTAAAAATAAAATGCTGCCGCAATACCCCCAACAAAAGTGACACGCAGCTAAGAATAAACGGCTCCTCGGCACGAACTCGGAGATAAGCCACTGCCTGTGGCTTGCCACAGTGCACTGAAATATCTCGGAGGCGACATGCTGGGACTTGCGTCATATCCACCAACCACCAGGTGCCCGCGTCATCTGCCTACGTGCTATTTAAGGGCTGCTAATAAGAAAATTAAGACACTTACCAGCCCCGCAGCTATGCCAAGATTGCTTCAACAGTATATATACTACTCACTCATAACCAATTCAGCCAAAGTTACATTTCACTGCAGTTAACCTTTAAACTGAGTTATGAGAAACACAGACTGTCTTTTTACTACAGCACTTATCTTAACATAACAGATAAAATATGCTGCTGCATCAGTAATGTTGAATTTTATTTTCACGCTACGCCCCTCCATGTTTTGGCAAATTCAAAACCATCGCAAGTAGCAAGCCACGCCGAGTCTGTACGTGCTCCTAGAAACAGACACCGAAAAGTGCTGTCAGACTCTGCCGGACTACTTGGCATAGTAAAACATTTGCAGAGGCTCTGCCCCTGTAACTTCTCCTTCAGTGCCACAGAAAGTATTCCGCAGCTGTAGCTTGAACGAGCACAAAGTTATCCCAGAATACAGGTGCCTGTGGCTCCAGGTTGCCCTCCATATAGAATCGACTGCCGTGACATAGAATGTGTAGTCAAAAGACAAAAAAAATGATGAAGGTAGTGTCAGTGGCTGCATGTCAAGAAACTCCACATTAGTTTTCAAGCATGGCCTCTGTACAGCTGGCATCAAAAGTTTACGGACAGCAGAATCTCAGAAATGTCAAAAAACAGATCACTGACATATGTTTACCAGTTCTTCAGCAGCTGCAACAAATCCACGGCTTTTCATAATTACAAGATTGCCACGCCAAACAAGAAAGCATAGATGCAGTGCACAAAGACGCAAAAGAAGGGATTTAAACTCACTCTGGAGTTTCTCCATGAGCTTCTGCCGCGACGTGTGGGTCTTGCCTTCCCAGTTGGACATGGACCGAAGCTCTTCCGCGCTGCCACACATCATGTAGCTGCGCACAGAGGCAGAGCAGGAATTACACGAATGAACAAAATTTCCTGTGCATTATTTACTGCATTTATTTTCAAAGCTTTTTATGTAGAAGTTTTACTACAACGGCGGCGGCTGCGTATGGCATGACTGCCCGGGCCCTATGTTGAAAGCGATATGCGATGAGTTCAGAGTCAAGGTGCACAGAGGGCTAATAGCTTCGTGTGCGCTCCGTTCTTGCCGCTTCGTTTGCGTTGAAGCGAGAGGCAGCATGACAGTAAATTCGCATGCTGCTGCTGCCCCGCTTCCTCATTTCAGCGTTTTGACAGAAAGTTGCCATGGTCATCGAGTGAGATGTGTTCCATATTTGCTTGTGCGGGCGTGACACCATGCTTGTTAATTTAGTTCGTACGCGAATGTTTACAAGTTTATACAGCCGATGAAAGTAATATCCGTACTTCGTATAGCAGTCTACTAATTTGCTGTCGCAATCGATGCTTTGCCTTTGAGGCGAAACTTCTACTTCTTTTTATTTTATTTTTAATTTATTTTGTATTCTTTCTGTAGAGATTGCTGTTGGTTCACCCTGCGCTCGACTACGATCTTGAGCCATCTTCTCGGCCTTTAACTTTTCACTTTTGCAAGATTTTGCACGACTCGGCACCAGATATGTCGGCGTTGTCGGCCTCGGCGTTTCTGGTGCTATGCCCAGCTCGCTATCTGTGCAATGCCAGGAACACTGTCGGATGCATAGGTCGACGAGTCCTACGCAGTCTTCCAAAAGTGATAGCAGTAACTCTAAAATTTATCGTTCAAAATTACCGCCCCTGTGTGCTAGGTACCTGTTGCCAATGAAGTGCAAGTGGTGATGACACATCGCTTTAATTATGAAAGCACATTAAAAAAAATTCGTCTACAAAGGTAAACCCTGCCTTCTTTTTTTTCTGATCGTAAACGTGGGGTGCATGCTTTATTTTTCTTCTATGAATCGGGGGCATGTCACATTCAGGTGCACTTTTATTTTCTTACAGTGAGCCCGCGAAGATTGCGTGCACGTTAGATTTGGGGGTGCATAGAAATGGGTACTAAATACGGTAAGTATGAAGAATGAAAGAAAGACATCCGCAGACAAATGGTGTAATGCCACGTGTCATGCGCAAAGCACCATTCATCAAAAACTATCCTGCGTACCCTCTATTGCCCTCTGCACGTCCTTTGTAATGGCACTTGACACAGATAGCATGAAAAGGCCACAAAAAGTAGACCCCAAGCAATCGCGAAGCCAAAATTCTTGTCGCTGAGGGGCCACAAAAGTAATTAGCTGCAAAGTGTGCAAAATTTTGCAGCACTGGCCTAGAGGATGAGGGTTTTGAACACACACAGGGCTGCCTGCCACTCGTAAGCAGAACTGGTTGAGCACATGAAAAAAACAAAACTGCCCGTCCTTGCTTGGTTTTTCACCTGGAGAGCTCATGGACTCGCTCCGTGTTGTGCCGGAGTGGGGAGAGTCCATGGCGGAGACACTGGAGCGCCTCGAGCAACCGTCCTTCCTCCAGGTACTCCAGGTACTTCTGCTCCAGCACCAGGAACAGCATCTCCTGCGACAGCATTGAGAGGGCGAGCAGACGGTTAACCCCTTTCTGGGCTATATCTTGTAATTGGAGTGAAAATGAAAAGCTGAATGACAAAGAACAGGCAACATTTTAGAGCGCGGCTCTCAGGTGCCTATTCCAGCGGCGAGCGTTGTACCTTGTAACCGAGCAAACGAGCCCAGCAAAAGATGAGAGCGAATGCGGAGAGCAGCAGGTGATGAAATACGGTGACAGCGAAGATAGTGTGAGGAGGAAATCGGACGAGGAGGGTATGGCTAGAGCGCGAGAAGAAAAGCGTAGTGCCGTGCAACACAGACTATAGCGACAAGAGTTGCACATGTCGTTAGGGTGCCTTGGTAAGCTCAGTTGCCTTCACTCTATTGGTGACGGCACGTGCATTGAGGCACTCTACACCTTGTCTGTTCACCAAAGCACTGCATGAGCAGAAGTCTGTCTGCAGTTACTGCTGTGAATCACGCCCATGCATCAGCCACCCACTGCCTCTCGCAATCTCCCGATTAGTGAGGCAGTTGCTCCCCACTTCGCTCCGTTTGGAATGTGCCGCATGAGACAGGTTGTCCGTGCCACCCAATATATTGCAAAATGAAAACACTTATAGAGCTGCGCTCGAATTTTTCATTAGGCAGTATCGTAATCGTCGGTGAATTTTCTTGGCAATGTACGGAAGACTTTTCTCATGAGTTGCCAACAACACTGGGCACTGGAGAAGGCAGCATATGGTTCTTCGGAATCCTTAATTCACAATCATGACGGTATGATCCATGGCTACAAATTATTAGAAGAGACCGTTATCGTGCGACTTAAGGCACCAGTTTTGGCAGGAGGCTCCAAGAATGTGGTGCTGAAGCACTAGGTCCACATGACATGACACATGCGCATTCTCAAAATATGAAGAACCGTGTTTACCAATAGCAAAAAGTAAAAAAACTATCTAATTATATATGCTAACAATAAGATTTCGGAGATTTCTCTTTCCATTTGTATTTCTCTGTGTCCAATAATTCTTATAAAGCGTTACGATTTCTACAAGAATCATTGGACAAGAGAGGGTTAACACAGGCAATGCGATTTTTCACTTGGGTTTGTTAAGCACCGTCTGCATGCAGTAGGCAACAAGCAATATTCCAGCTTCACGCACTGTTTTCCAATAAAATTAGTTCTTGAATGGTGCTGTAGCATGGCACTGTAGAATGGCGTGTATGCAACACCTTTCAACTTTTAGTTGTGACTAAGTTTTTGCCTTTCTCCTGTGTTTCCTTTTTTTTTCTGATATTTCTTTGTGTGTTAAATATGCTGTGCGGAGTTTTAAGGCGAAAGCTCTAAGTGGCTAGTTGTGCGATGGCCTTGAAAGAAATGTGGCATCTACTCGAGTGGTACAAGTAAAAACCATGCGACCTTCTCCGAGCGAGCGGTGGGTGGAGAGGGGAACAAGCTGTGCACGTAGACAGAATAAAAATCAGGTGTCGCGTCGCTGACGTCACGTGGCACCAGCGGTTGTGCCGACAGCTGACTGCGAAGCGAGAGAGACGACGATGGGGGACGCTCGCCTGAGGTATAGCAAATTGCACGGTAGGCCCCGGAAGTATGCTGACATGCAAAGTGCCGAGAGCGAGGTGTTTGACCGCGAGTGCAGCTTTGCCGTGCTGAGAGGACGCAAGGTAATTTTGTTGGGCTTGTGTTACACATTTGTAACACTTACTGGTGACAAGCATGCTGCACCTTCGGGTACTGCATTAAATGCTCGCATGTGTCGCTGAGGAGGTCGACCTAAAGCGCCACACATGTACTTCACACTGTGGCTCGTCATGCCTTGCAAGAAGTCTCACCCCTCCGATCGTATAGCTTAATGCATTACCAAGTGTGCAGCAGGCTTTTGCCTTCGTGTATTTACAGGAGTAGAACATGCCGCTGAACTTTTATTTATTGCATTTGCATCATTTGCATCATTACTCATGCCACCTTTCTTATCTTTGCTACATAGTCAAGAACTCCGCAAAAGCTCATCTGGTCAGGTAGCATATGAAAGGAGCTTATGTTTTTGTCATCTTTGCTAAAATTTTTTGCAGCCTATTGCAAGCACGCATTTCTAAATCTGCTTCATTTTTTTTAATGTTGAATGTTCAGTGATCACTTGTGATAATGAAGGTGTACCTCTGTAAAGTACTCCTCTCCAAGAATGCCCTCAGGGTGAACACAGAAACAATGAATTAATGAATGAATTAATTAATTAATGCTTAACTAAGATAGCAGACCTCAGACTATAACTACACTCCGTCTCACCAAGTCCGTGCAGTGCAGTGAAAACTAGGGCACGTGTTACCCACTTGGTAATGACAGCCGACTTGTGTTCCAGATAAGAGAGGAGCCCACTGTACACCCCTAATCCTTCAATGAAACTTGCATTCAGTCAGCGCTGCCTGGAGGCCAGTCAGAGGCAGACAATGGAGGAGCCCGTCATCTTCTGGTTCTCATTTATGGTTGGCTTATGCAACCTATAGCTCTCCCTGCATTGCACAGTGTCGGCGAGCCAAAGTAAAGAAGAAAGGTTTCGACACGCACTGACTGGTGCCACCATCCCTACCACCATCTGTTTGTTGAAACACCACGATTTCGGGGCGAGTCTTGTCTCGTCTCTGAATAAAATTAAAATTAAATTATGGGGTTTTACGTGCCAAAACTACAATCCGATTATGAGGCACGTGTAGTGAGGGACTCCGGAATAACTTGGACCACCTGGGGTTCCTTAGCATGCACCTAAATCTAAGTACACCGGTGTTTGGACCATGGAGGAAGGAAAAAGGGAGCAAAATGTCAAGCAGCTAGCCTCACTCCTCCAACTCTGTTCTTTCTTTCCTTCAAAGCCCATCTGCGCATTGACTCTTGGGAAATAGGCCCTACACGGTTGCCAGATCTTTCAAGGCATCATTTCGTTCATGCAGCTCTTCACACCCCGTTGTAAAGATCGACCCTTGCCATCCATCTCCCTGCTCTACCCTCCGCTATACTTTCCGCACACCCGGTGGCTAGGAATTACAACTTATCTGTCACATGCTCAGGACCTATTTCCAATGAGCCTCTCCTTTACATCTTTTTATGAGTAGGCTTCAAAGTTGTCATGTGACGGTCCCTCCTAGTCCATCTCCTTCCTTTGTGGTTTCAACAGTGCTGCGAGTGGGAAGTTGGCCATATCAGTTAAGGCAAGCTAGATGTGTGACATAGTTTCGTTACAGAATTTTGCACATTCCCTGTCCCCGCCTCGGGCCACTAGTGAGTACAGAAGAATGACTCCACACTAACAATGGTAAAGATAACAGATAATTCTGCAGCAATAATAGTACTGTGTAAGCTTTTTCTGAGAAACCTACATTGGGTTTTCTTTGTAGCTTCTTGCTGCTCTCGAGTGGATGACAATTTCCCCTTTCATAATACTACTGCCACCACCTTGCAGATATCGCTAAAAACTGATCTGCCAATCTGAGCTACTGCAGTTGGCTGTCTTACGAGATGCAAGTACTTACGATGCTGGACATATTTCATTAAGCAACTGCAAGCTTTAAGCCAAGAAAGGAGGTGGAAGGGTTAATTTGCTTTATTGCTATATTTTCGTCATGTAAAGGGTCGGTATAATGAAGAGATTCCTTCCACACAATTCTTTGGCAATTTTGTCATCCACTCTTCATAGCTGGCTGACCAGGCTGATAAGGCAGGCGGAGTGCCACTCCGACAACTGGCAGCCCAAAAAGGAATGGCATTGGCATAGAATCGTTATGTTATTCCTGCCCTGGTACCTTTGATTTATGTGTGCCCTTTCTTTACAACACTACAGCGCCTAAGTGCGTGCACTGAGAAAATGGTGATGCAGAATCAAGTTTAACTGGCAATGGAGGTGATACTACCTGAGGATTACAATATCACAGGACAGTGAACAACCAGTGTTCAAAGGCTGTTGATGGTGAGATTGCACAAGTACTGCTGTGGGAGGCCTTGTGCGCATCTCATGCATAAGAATGTTTGCAAGTCTGGTGCAATTAGGCAATAATACACTTCGACTGTGCTTTCAACTACTTGGATAAAAAATATACTGTCTTATATTTGCAGACAACATGGGTTCACACAGTTTACCAAAGGGTCATAGAGTTGAATAGTGAATCAGGTTAGCATGAGCACAAATACATGCGAAGAACACACATGAACACATTGGAGTGCGCGACGCTGGGCTACGATGCCGGTGTGATGCCAGAACGCAAGAAGACAAAAAACCGAGTATTTGCCACGCATGTCAAAGGAGATGAAAGGCAAACAAACATCCTTCATGTCCAGTTCCATTGCAATGTAAATACTTGGTTTTCAAGAACAATGTACCAACGAGCTTAAACTCGTCGCCTTCACGTGCATATTTCACAAGCAAGAGCTACCACAGCTTGAAGCCACAAGACAACAGTGCACTTTGACCGCTCTTGCACAACTAGCTCGTTGTCTTGGATACTTTCAAGCAGCTACAGTCACATTTTTTACCGATTCGGGAGAGTAACAGCACAATATACACGAGACAGGCACACGTATAGAACCTATGGGAAACTGTTCAGGAGAGTACCAGCACAAGATACATGAGACAAACACATGCGTAGAACCTACGAGAAACTTAAGAACAACTGCCCTCGTACTCACCACATATGCTTGGGGTGATTCAAGTAGCACCTTCAGTTCACTGAGATCGGCCTCCGCCTGAAACACGCAAAGGGGTCAAAACATTGCTACTGTGAGCACCATAAAAATTCACTGCAGTACCTCTTTTCACTAAGCTTATGATGCACCCAGTAAAGAGTGAAAGTATTTACCATAAAAATTTAATAAACATACACGTAAGCATATCATAAATTGTCACACGCTAAGTGAAGCAACAGTACCAGCAGCCAGACACTAAAAAGGCCAGACACGAAGGGACGGTTCTCCAGCTGGCGCGGAATCTTTGACTTCGCCGTCTTCTTCGCCGTTTTTGCTGGACACGCAATGATGACTGTTTGCTGGCTCAAAACACCAGGTGGAAATATTAATACAATGCTCCCCACAATAAGCAGCGCACGCCTTACCAGGTGGCTAACTGCACCTAAAGAAGCATCCAACTCCCTCTTTGAAAACCAAAAAAAAAAAAGAAAAACGGTGCATGCACATTATGACAAAACGGCGCAGATGATGGGGCGTGCGAAAAGCGGACACGTCATGTGTGACAGTACAGTGAGAAAACAGCAAGTGATAGCTTTTTAAATGATTGACATGGTTTGACATTTGACATGGTTTTCAAGCTGCAAAGAACTATACTTCAAAAAGCAAGTATAAAGACACAACAGACAAGGCACCCTTGGTGGTCCTTTCTTCATTCTTCGTTCTTTCATCATATTTCTTCATGCCTTGGAAACTATGTTAAGAGTGAACAATTCAACCAATAGCAAATTCTCCTGAACTAAATGATATCTTTGTTCAATACAAACCATACCAAGGTCGATATAATGAATAAATTCCCTTTACTCTATTTCTTTCTTATCATCGAGCATTTGTAAACAGCCAATCTCAGTGCCAACATTAAGTGGGACAATGCTAAGACTATTGACAAAGCATGAAAAGGAAAAGCAGTGGAATATTCCAAGAGTTCGATGGAAACTCATCTGGTCAGGACTACAACTATGCCTACATCAATGAAACTGGCAAGATCTCAAGAAAACTGAAATAACACAGGCGTGACGATAACAAAACCATCATCTGTCCACCACACTTGCCAAAGCATGCACTCAAGTGCAATTATGTCTGACTGGGACAATGCATCAGTGATCACTAAAGAAAGAAACATGACGAAGAGGTAATCAGAGGCAAGCGACACCCAATACCACAAACTGAACCGGACGAATGGCACCTTGCCCCGAGTTTATTCCAGATTATTGTAATTCACGTGTCTGCTGCACCTAGCGTCTACTACTGCTTTGCAAACAAGGAACCTGTATAGGTCCTGAAACATCAATTAACCTTTGACATTGTCAGTGAATACAGAATCTGCATTTATTCTAGCCGTAGAATAGAAACCGTTACTTTACCCTGACCCTAGAGATTTACAAATGCTGACAATATAAGTACAATGCCAACCAGTCCAAAATTTTAAAAAACAATTCATTTTTTTTTTCTAGTTGATACGCACTCCTTGCACACCGTATTATGTACAACTGAAGCGTGGACACTTCTGTGCAACAGAAGCTCGAAAGAGCTCCCACCTTCGCCCAGTCTCCCTCCAGGACGTGCGTCTGGAATTTCGCAGCAGCGGGATGGTCCAAGCCACAGCCAGACTCCTGGATGAGCTGTTCTGCTGTCCGGCTGCATATAAAAGACAAGCATGCCACAGGGTGCGGTGTCACTGGTTTTCCATCCAACGTAACTTGCTTCAACATCCTACGCATCACATATTTATAGAATGTCCAGTAGTCCAGTGTTCAGTAGATCTTGGCAAAACCACGGTTAGTTAAGAGGACAATAAAATGGAGTTTCTCAATGCCATAGTTGTCACAAAGGATATCAGTTATAGTACTCCTCTGCTGGCCAATTGTCAGCTATAGCTGGAAGTGCACAATTATATGCATTTCTTTTTTTCTGTTATCATATGGGTTAGCCCTTTGTGAACGAGGATAAGGAAACTAGAAAGGATTGACTGATTGGTTCCAAAATTATAAATCAACAGAAGGGCTATGAGAGATACAGTGGATGGCTCCAGAATTATTCCGAGTTTAACATTCACCCGAATCTTGATACACAGGCACTATAGCTACTTTCTCTCCCCATTGAAATGCTGCCATCGTGGTTGGGATTCGAACCCACGAGCTCACGGTTAGCAGCAGAACACTATAGCCAATGAACAACTGTGATGGATAAACTGGAAAAGCATGACAAGGTTAGGAGAGGGAAATAAAATATTAATACTAGGGACAGGGCTGAGAAGATGTCCTCCTATTTGTCACTCAAGCGATAGGAGTGTAATCTATTGAAATACAGATTTAACAGTGCCTTCTCCATTTCCAGTCTCCTTTATCAGAAATATCAACCATTACGAACACTGACCCTGGGCAGCTTTACCCTACTGTATCCACTGTTCTGTAATGAACCCACTTCAGAAGGAGTGTCGACTCGGTGAATTGATAAGGCATCATTGTTAAAAAAAAGAAAAGATGAATAAGAATGGGACATAAGCAAAGGACAACAACACAAGTGATTAGCGATGAGTTTCATTTTACTTAGTGATAAAGAGTTAGACACTTTTACAACCCTAAGTTGTTTGTTAATCAATGCTGCACTTACACGCGAGTATTTTCCCTTTTTTTTTTTCTCGAGTTCTAATGCTTTGTGTCTCCATAAGATCAAACTGTGCGTAAAAACTTGTGTCATTGTCCCTGTCCCATCGGCGTACTATTTGTTTGCCAAAACAATTTCAGTACAAAGGCCTTCCTTCCACAAACGTTCAAATCTAGATTGTAGGATAATTGACTCTGACATAATATTGCGAAACATTTTATTTTAACAAAAGCAACAGCTTCGTTTTATTTGAAATGTCTTCAGTATACACAGGGAAAGAAAACAAACACAACTGCAGATTAAGCTAAACGATATGAAATTCTAAAACTTGATGTGCCAAGACTACAATATGATTGTGAGGTATGCCAGTAGTGGGCGACTCCGAATTAATTTTGGCGACCTGAAGTACTTCAAAATGCACCTACTGCACAGTGCAAGGGCGCTTTTGCATTTCACCCCCATAGAAATGCGGCCGCCACGGTGGGGATTTGATCTCACACCCTCGGGCTTCAGTACAATGCCAAACCCACTACACCACCAAGACAGGTGTGGATTGCACTGCCTCGGTCAAGTTTCCATTGCATCATCGCTGGTATCAGCTTAGTTTACTAGTGCACTAGCTTCAGAATTGCCCCACTTTCCGAGGCCAGAAACCAACCGACCACATGTGCCAAATCCCAGAAAAGATAGCACAGAAAGCTTCATTCAAATGAAGACATGATGCGCTTGCAGCCATGTATTCATTGCAGTAAGGATATTTAGGTACTGTGTTGCTTATCTGTGTAATTTCATATAGAATAGAGCCACCCATGGGCACATCTGTAGGGATGGCTGTTTGGTGTGTGAGCATTAGGCAGTACAGCAGCAGCAGAAGCCACAGTAAGCAGAGTATGGGAGGGCCCGCAAAGAAAGCTTCTTTTTAACAGCAGTGCATGAGCATTGCAATGTCCACGATGCAATCTCTGAAATTTATGTCAGTCGTAGCAGCGGGCTTGAGCACGCAGCAGGCGTCCTGCAACTTTCCTAGTGGCTGCAACATTCAAAAGTTGTCTCGGGGCTCTTCATGCATGGGTCAGACTTCACGCGCCATTCTTATTCATCTCTACACTCGTTAGTGCTCACGACCCTTGTCAATCTTCCCAAAATGTTGTTAACTCACATGTAGACAAATCTGCCATTCCTTGAGAGTGTGGTATTCCAATGTATGCTGGCTTGCATCTTCATCAGAATCTTGACTATAGTGATTGGTTTTAATGGTTGCTCTCACTGCCATGTATGCCTCTAAGCTTCCCCAAAAATTCGTTTTTTCTGTTAGTTTTGGATCCCCTAGTATACTTAACATATAAAGAATGCAATTAACTCATAAACTTATCTTAGGGAAGCTCATTATATTAAGGTTTAGTGATCATGACCGTGAAATGAAGTACTAAACAAAGATCAACAAGTGCCAATTTTTTTTCTCTCAACAGTGGCATTGTCGAGCATGCTGACCCAAGAACATCTTGTAAATGAAGATGGGTTCTATTCATTGCTGTAACACACACGCACAGTGGGGTAATCTAGAAAGACTTTCAAAAGCCAGAACTGGCAAGTTGTGCAATGAATGATGGATGTGAGCTGCTTGATAATTGTTATAAATGAATGAAATCATTACAAAAAAAAATTATTCCCTTGTGCTATCCTTATCTTGAATGTCTCCTGGCCTCTGTAGAAAAGACAAGCTGCCATGATTACTCCTTTTAATCTCATCTCTTGATGACACAGATCATTCACTATCATTGAAATGCTGCTCCCAGAGCTGAGTGTTTTCACCTTTATCTTTCAAAAGATAGATACTTTGATCAATATATATGTGTATCTTTCATCTGCAGGGGGGTATGAGTATCTAAAAAGTTCTCCAGCTAGTTTTTTCAACTGTTAACATACCAGTGTGCCAGCTTTCTTTCTTACATGTAGAAAGCAGAACACGACACCACTGCCTGCTTGATTTATTAGCTCAGAGACGCTATTAATACACTCAGGATGCTTTTTAGGGCAAAGACATTATCAAAGATAAGTCATGATATTTACCAATCATTGCGCTGCAAGTTTGTGCATTTGAACGCGATGTTACAATCTTGAAGTGACAAGCAGTGATATGTTAAGTACAGTAACGAACACAACAGAATATGAGTCACTGAAGTTTTTGCAGACAGTCACTGTATTCTTTGCGGGAAAGTACCTTCGGCTTTCATAAATAAGTTATGGGGTTTTACGTGCCTAAAGCACGATTTGATTACAAGTACACAATCTAAGTACACAGATGTTTTCGTATTTCACCATCATAGAAATGTGGCCGCCGTGGCCGGGATTAGATCCCGCGACCTCATGCTTAGCAGCCCAACGCCATAGCCAATGAGCAACAACAATGGGTTTCAGCTTCTATAAGCATCATAATTTCATCACTTGCAGTAAAACATTTGAGCAAAATTTTTATGCTCCAGAACTCGAGAGTTGCACTGAATCTGTGATTCTTCCACACTGTGAAAATTCCAATTTACAAAACTTTTGACTATCCTTTGACATGTCACGCAGACGTTGGAACACTGACCACTCCAATTAAAACTGAACAGCCAATCGGCTAACTTTTGGAATTGGAAAAGCTTTGGATATAGGGTACTCAAAGTTATAGATGCTGTCAAATGGTCATATAAATTAAAGAACTCCGAAAAAAGGGCACATAAGAACTCTGCAATTGGAACTGGAGTACTACGAGGCCTCAGGTAACTCCCTAGAATAAATTCCTAGAAGTAGAGGTCCCTAAGTCAGGGTGCACTACCGCACAAGAACCCAATGCCTGCATATGCTGGTTCTAAAACTGCATCTGCTTTAGCAAAAATAGCAAATTTTAATTAAGCATTATAGTGAAGACTTTAGCTTCCTAGAAACAGCTTCGCATGATGGGTGCCTCTCGTTCCCGGCGAGGCACCCATCAGCGCACCTTGGCACCTTATCAGCAACGTTCAGGGGCAACATCACAAGGCCAATGTGCTCGGGTCCTTTCTTTTTTTAACACGCGTCGCCCTGCTCACTTCCGGATATCCGCTCATGATGAAAGAGGTCGCGCCACATACTACAACAAAACAGACGGCGTTTGTATCATGCATCCGCACTAGAGCCACCTAGGGGGCCTGAAGAAAAAAAAAAAAACCCTCCTTGATAGCCGCGGCTTGTTATCTACTGCAGCACTGCCATTGTGAAAGTTAGCGGAAGAGTACTGGCAGTACTGTAAACATTGGCCAACCCTCAACCACTCACTTCAAGTTCATAACAAAAAAAAAAAAACGCTAATAAAACGCCAAATTCAGCTACTGCGCGAAAAAATAAGGTAACGCAAAGTCGATACTAATACCGATAAATTTTCGATCATTTGCTTAACCTAACCTCACGTCTGTCTGCAACAGACGATCCGCTAGCACGAATGGCGAACGCCTCGGTTCGCGCGGTAACCGCACTGGCGATCATACAGCAACGCACGATCGCAATGTGACGGCGACTCGTATGGAAACAGTACGCGTCATCGTCGCGCTATTTCACAAGTCGGAAGAAAAAACAACGTCGTATCACCACAGCACATACAACAGCAGCTGTCTGCAAGCGATTCTCGCGAAACAAACGTCTGGCGCGCAGCTGACGAAGCAGCGCGCTGTCGCGTTTAACGGTGTATAAGTTACGATATCGCCGTGAACTCACGCTACGTAACTTTGCATTGCTAATGCATGTAGTACTACACATGTCCCAAGTCGTTCTCCGTGGTGTGACGGCGCGCGAACCCACTAGACCTTGCGTAGGACTGGCGCGTGACTGTGCGATTTTGGATCAATGCACGATGTTACCGACGCACAATGCAAGGCAGCAGGTGTTCTTTCTCGGTTGATCGCGTAAATAGCATACACCTGTTCCGAAGAGGTTATATTCAACACATGCTGGCAAACACTAGGAACATGTTCTACGGTAGAAACAGTGTTTCTTTGTGTCGCAACTGCTATTAGAACGGTACGCGCTTAAAGCATCAACGGTGCGGAATAGGCACAGAAGTACACTACAGCCCCACACCAATGTAACAGCTGACCGACGCTTACTACGCACAGCCAAAAATGAACTTCTTCCTGCAGCAATCAAAAAGTATCTACAACTTCACATGAGGGGCAACATTATCTTGTCATGACCTAGAGCATGAAATAGTCGCGACTTCGCACATCCACCACAGATTGACGTCTCGGGGCGAATACCGGAACAGTTTAGTACACTGGCCGAGCTACGACCACGGGTACTTCCGGGGCAGAAAAGAAGGTCTCGGGTTCGACACCCTTCCGAAAAGAACAGACTGGCGCGCGCGTTGGGTGGCCACAGGCAGAAGTGGGAGATCGAGAGAACTCACTTGAGCCCGAGCCCCCGGAGGTGCTGGCCGATGAGGCGGATGATGTCCTGCTCGGTGCGCGAGCCGATGATGTTCTTGTTGACGGCGGTGGCCGAGGCGGCGACGGTCGCCGCCTTCTCGGCCACGGTTGAGGACGCGCTGGTCTCGTCTCCATTTTGCAGAGTGTAGCAGCCGTTCGTCGCTTGCATCACTGCCGGCGCAACCCGCTGCTTCTTGCGCGGCGGAGACGATCCTTCGCCGTCCTCCTGCGTCTTCGCGCACGATGCCAGCCTTGATGCTCGCTGAACGGGCTTGCCCCTTTGTTTTGGTGAAAGTGTTTTCGTTGTTTGGTTGCTTTGCTTGTGCGAGGAGGCTCCTGTCTTTTGTTTGTTTTTGTTTTCCTTTTTGGCTCCGTCCGTTGCTTTCGCTCACCAACGCCTCCGACCCACGCCCCGGGTCCTCCGACCCCCTTCCCCCCGACGGGCGCGGAAACGCTAGGCAAGCGAGCAAAAAAGCGCTTCGTTGGGAAAGCGCACGTCGAAATTTCCCAAGCACACACTCTCTCTCTTTCTCTACCGTCCTCCTCGCCTCGACCGCTTCTCGTTGGCTCGTTGAGGACTTTTTTTTTTTTTTTTTTTTCAACCTCGACTCTCACGCTGCCTTCACGCTTCCCTCAACTCCGATTTGCGTCAGTCTCGGCAGCCCCTTCCAAGTGCGAACACGACGACGTTCAACACACGGAGACCACACACATGCACACACACACACGCGCGCGCGCGCGCTCGAGCAGACGCGCAAGTTTCGGGACGACGGCGCGATCTCGCGAACGGGCCCGTCCGCTGAGACCTCGGCGTGCCTGGGCAGCGCAGTGGCGTATGCGAAACCACGACGCAGGGCGCACACGGCGCAGGAGAAACGTTTACGTCCCCAGCCCCGACCCCAGCGAGCTGGAGCACCAGCCGGACGAGCAAGAAGCGAGGGTCGTCGTCGCTAGCACTGACGCCCAACAGGCCACAACGACGGTACGCTGCAGCCCGAGTCAACGACGAGGACAACAGCAGTCAGCTGGTTGAGGCTGCCCGTCGGCGGTGACGTCACGGCACTCGCGTTGCACGCTGGTCTGCTGCTGTTCTGCGGAGATCCAAGTGCCATACCCAGCGGCCGCTTCGGATCCCTGCGAAGCGTGAGAGAGAAAGAAAACGGTGGTTCGCTTAGCATAACAGCTGGCCGATTCCAAGCGGTTTAATACGGTATTTCCCCCAGTACGCACGCCGCTTCGCCTCAGAGACAGGGCGGATCCAAATGCGCACGATCCGACGAGCTCTCCCAGCAGGTTGAATGTGCGCTCGACATTTACGACCGCTGCGCCGTACTCGATCCGATCAAAGCGAAAACACTGGTCTAAACGGGCATACATCCAAGTTCCCGCTCGGACTCAGGACGGGAGAAAATCAAACGGGTCCCGCAAATGCGTGTTAGCACCAAGTGCAACCCCTAAGGCGCCAGGTAGAGGAGAAAAAAATGATCTACCTAGGCTGGCTGAGGGTGCTGGCGTTAGTCACACATGGCGGACGGAGGCTGCTCGCAGTTCACGGTCGTCCCGCAGCTATCGGACTCCTTTTTTTATAGCTCTCGCCCTCGGAGGCTAACGGCGCCTATTCGTGACAGGCCCGCGAACCGACGGCTTGGTGCGACTGAGACACGAAGCGGTCCTGCGGGCCCCCGCACTGGCTCTTCGAGCGAGTCCAACACAGCACGCTTCAGAGCGCACAGGATACACGACAAATAAGCACAGCGCGAGCGATCTCACCACCACCAACAGCCAGCACACAAACAAAGCACGGACCCGTAATTGCAGCCGGAGCCCGGAAGTTCGTACACGCCCGAGTTTGTCGAGCTTTGCAGTCGCGAAACTCTCTAGCCATTTACCGCTCACAATTTTCGGGCACGAACGGCGAGTAGCAGACGGGTGCGTTCCCTATGAAGAAAAACAAATTAACACACCATGTTACAATTTAACGCAATGATAGTTTGTTTAAACACCAACAGGTGACGCAACAATCTCTAAATACATTCATTTTCCGTAATAACGTGGCAAGTTTTTGATGCTCAAGTTACCGAAAGTTTTGCAACTAATACGTGTGCGGTGGCGTTAGAAACAAGACTAAACGCAAGAGATACGAACTCCCTGTACCTCGCACAAATTAACATAATACGGAAAGCTTTTTTAATTATCCAAGAATTTCGCTAGAATTCACAGAAAGGTTTGAACACGATCCTGTATAGAAGCGAAACCACCTGCCTTTTGGTACGGTAGACGAGGCCGAATCAACTCATCGATACTCACATGGCCAACATGGCGCCCATAGAAAGATGAAATAGTTCTGCGGATAGATCCAAGATCTACCTGCGAAAAGAGGTGTGGTTTGAGCGCTCACTTTCGCTCTGTCGTCTGCGGATTCGCGTATCGCAAGGAGCTTTAGGTGTGTCGGTGCTAAAGCAATATGGCCAAGGCTAAGTCCAAGTGGGTAGCACCTGATTTACTCCTCTTTTGCTGCGATTTTGGGCGATCGCTGGCGCGCGGGCCTGAAAGGACTGAGAATACTGAAACCGGCATCGCCTGTTTTTGCTTGTTTCCTTCGTAGGTTAATCCTGGTGCTCTTGGAGAGCATAGTCTCGAAGCACAAGTTCGTCCAGGTGCGAGCACGCTTAGACGACAAGCTCGAGCTCTGGAGGTTTGACCCCTACAGTAAGCGTCAGTCTTTGAACGTCGCCACGCCTGTGCAGCCACTTGCGCCAATAGGACACGCTGTGGCGAAGTTTTCGTTTAAGGCCAAGTTTCGTGTCTGATGTGTGAATTGTGTCGCTTAGGATTCGGTGACCCCTCAACTTGTACAAAGTAGCGGAACCTCGTTGATATAACGAACATCGGATACAACGAAATGCATTTAATGAGAGCTATACGGAAGCGCCAATATGCCGGACCCAAATGGAGCATCATTTGTAGCACAAGTAGCACAGCAGATAGGTACGCTAGCAGCAAGAAGCTAAACATATGCAAGAGTAGCTCAAACACACTCCTTTATATGCTTGAGCCGTCCCCCTCAAAATACAGCTTCTAAGTACTTGTGCCACCTACATCCATTAACAGAGCACAAAGCTTGTCTACACAGCAGGCAACACTCACTACATAGGCTAGAGAACTGCTCACATTTGTGGTCAAAATATAGTGGGTCACAATGAAAGTAAGATATAGGTATGCATGATATAATTTAATGTAACACTGTGTTACTTTATGCAGAAAGAAATGTGACAATTACTACACAGAAGGCATTGCATATATGAACCTGCTTACATTGAACGAGCAGAGTGGCAGATCTCTGCTATCAGCATCCATAGCACACTGCTTGTGCTCACGACCAATAGTATGTTGCACGGTGGAAGCATGAAGGCACGCAAATATAATGTGTGATTTGATGTAACCGTACACCCACAAGTTGTAGCTGTAGTATGTGAAGTAGTCATTTTCTAAAAAGCATCGCAGATCAAAAACAGCGCAGTGAAATACGTGGAGTGAAACTTCTATGATCATGCTACTCGCATAGCTTCCGCACCGTTGTCTGCTACATATGAAATGCAATGTAGTGTATCAAAACAAAGTCCCAGCTAAACCAGATGTGCCTGTGGGAGTCCTTTGGGTAGAACCAATCACGTGAGGCCACACACTATGCTGCTCTGCAGTTCAACTTATTTTTACCTTGTGTGCCCGTTTTAAGGACTGGTCTTCAGAGTCTGTAGAGTTACAAGATGGGTTCCAAGAAAAGAGGAGCTCAGTTGAGGATGGCAGAGAATTGCGTAATGTGATGAAATTAGGAAATTTACAGGCAATTTACAGGTCAGCTTGCACAATACAGGGGCATTTGGATATTGCTGGGAGAGGCCTTTGTCCTGCAGTGAACGTATAAAATAGGCTGATGATGATGGACTCGAATTTTGACACATTGAAATTAATTTGTTTCATGCGTGCGCACTGCACCAGTATAGTGCAATTTATTCTTTTTGCCCAATTCTATTCCATGCTTATCTACCACTTTGTATATAAAGGTAGTCATTGTAATGTAGGCAAGGCACAACTTTGGCCTATAATGAAGCTTGAAAAGGAGTGGGATTGTTAAAACCAGATCTTTTGTGTTTTGGTTATCCAAACAAGCTAAGCAACACTGTATAGGTTATCGTAAAAATTATTAACATTCAGTACCTCTCGCATGCAGTGTTCATTTATTCATATCTTGTTTATTGCGCTTCCTTTAAATTTGAAAAACTGTGCTTATTGACTGCCTGCGATACACTCCAGTATTCTGGTTATAAAAAGTGTACATTCTTAGTTGATATTAAGAGAAAAATATGGAGCTCTGTAGGCCACGTTATGCGTAAGGCAGATAACTGCTGGACCATTATAGATACAGAATGTGTACCGAGGGAAGGGAAGCACAATCAAAGACGGCAGAAAATTGACAATCAACTAGCGCAAGACGTTAATCGGACATCACTGGGAGGGGCCTTCGTTCTGCAGTGGACATAAAATAGGCTGATGATGATCATTATGACATTCTCAGAGTAAACCAACACCAACACTATACCAGCCATTGCAGACAGGGCATCATTATGGTATAGAGAAATGTGTGCATTGGTTCCAATGTGCTATGCACTTGTGTGTCCGGTCTCCCTGGTTGTCCAGTGTTTTTTCCGTCATTCACAGTTATGCACCCTTGTGGAGTTAGCCATGCACAGTGGCATGTTTGTCCAAGTGTAAAACTGCAATCGAGGGAGTGTTTAACCAGGGAAGCATGCTCAACAGTCTTTCTGTTTTTCTCTTATTATTTTTCCAGTCCAGAAGTACAGCATGTACAAGGAAATCAAGAAGGTGAAAAGTATAAAGTAACCAGAAGTCATCCAGATATCCTGCTTCATTTGTACAGTGCCCAATAAATAGTTTCAAGTGACATTCAACTAACATGCATTAAATTTTTAGCCGGTGTGGTGTATTCTTTGGTGTCGTTTTGCTTCTGTCGTTGTGATGTCTTCAGCTCCTTATGTATCCTTCTACATACCCTTTCTATCCCCCAACAAACAGGCAAGGAGTGTGCCTCCTTAAAGAAGAGGCGACACATTTCTTCAAAGTTTGAGAAACGCCACATTTCTTTCACATGAAAGGATCACACTTGGCAAGTATAACAGTTTGAAAACACTTTTAGGATAATTCCTTTAATGATGAAGTTGTCTTGAAATGCTGAACTTTGTGTCAACATTTTGGGACATCAATAACCAAATAAAGTTATTTGCTTTGGAATGCAAGAGTCAAGGAAATGGATGCGGTTTGTTAAAGAAATGATGTATGTATTTGTTGCAGAGGGGATATTTAGGTAGCATTTGTTTTTTCATTGCTTAATCCCATAGAAAACGGGTGACTAACAGCATATCTGCAATGGTAGTACTGATGACTGTACGTGTATGCCAACTATGTACAGCCGCCGACAAAAGTGGTATACTCCACGCAGCGGCACACTGCATCGCGACGCCATCTACATTGACACGAGTCAAGCTACATGCCTGCAGATACATGCATGCTGTCATGTGTTGAGCCATGTCGAGAGATGGCGTAGTTTCCCTGAAATGTAAGTCTGTGGGAGACCTGGGAAAAAAAAAAAACGCTTGTGCGGTAGAAAGCAAGCAGAAGTGCGGCGCTTGTTTCTTCTGACCGCACGTGGCAGCCACGGCGACCACAGGAACAAAGTGAGACGGTGTGCCGAAAAGTCGTGGCACAGTCGCCTCTGGTGTAGAGAAACTGAAACCGATTTATATGAACAAGTATCATGGTAAACCATTTAGGGTGCTCCGGCACTCGCTAGTGCAGTTTTAAAGGAAAACTTTTTCTTTGCCAACTCTCCCGGACTTTCCGACCGTGGCTGTTCTAGAAACAGCATCACAGCACTCTATGAAATAATCCCACAGTCTCATCCGAGTTTAATATGGAGAACAGAAGACATATAAATCTTATTTACTGCAGCAGTTGTATTAAAATATGGCAAATCAGTTCTGTGGGATCCCGCAAGGGGCAGGAAGGAAAAAAAATTTTATCCACATGAATGTAGCACGAAGCTACAAAGTATGTACTTTAATGCTACATAGAAGTATGTATAAGAGGATATCTATGTACAATTTTTCCCTTTCTTGTACTAAAATAACACGCAAGATGCACTACTTGGTGTTATATTTCAATTTTTGTTTTCATTTACTCTTTCACATTCTTGCAAATGTGAATCGGGTGCAAGTCACAAGCTATGCTGATTCAGTGTTTGCTCTAACAAACCAAAACAGAAAGCGCTGTCGGACTATTTGGCGCAGTAAGGCATCGTGAAAGTACTCCGCCTCTGTAGTTTTCTCTTTGTAGCCACGGGAATTTATCGGCAAGGCGATAATGTCGACTCCAAATAATGCCGCCGCTGATAAAAGTCTACCATCGCAGTGATTTCTCAAAGTAAACATGCTCACAGGTCACAAACACCCGCGCGTGAGGTGCGTTCACTTGAGGCCAACTTCACGCACCAGTGCTTCGAGGGACAATTCAGTTTCCGCGTCTATGTAGGCCTGGTAAGTCCACGCTGTCACATAAAACGACAAGGTCTTCTCATCACCCTGCATGGCGACCTCTTCCACGATGCATTTTTTAATTCCCAATTCCTTTGCGAATGCTACAGCAATCTCACAGGCCGTATTATCTGCAAAAAGAAAAAATAAGAAAACGATTTTTCAATATCAAAGTTGGTGAATTGCTCAGAGAAGCTGTATTAATAAGAGGATTAAATGTATTAAACGCACAATTTAATTTTGTTTAAGTTTACGGTGGGGTCAACTCCGATTTCTCCATCAAAATACATGTGAAATGCTGCCATGCTCTCACTGGAGAATGGCAGAACCGATTTGAATAAAGCTCACTGCTTTAAAAAAAAAACAAAAATCTGGGTTGTACTAACTGTAGAAAGTAGAGAAAAGAACCATAAAAAAAAATACCTGAGGCCGAGAAATATTTGAACGCAAATTGCCAACAATAGGCAAGTTTGAAAAATACATAGAAGCACAATGTTTACAAATGCATAACTCTGCACCAAGAACAGATACTATAGCAGTTCTGTTAACTCTACCTGCTAAAGGATCTGGAGCGGCAATATGCGATATACGAGTTTATGGCTCGCATGAAATATGAAATTCTTACAATGCTTACGAGGATTTTGAAAAACCGCAACTTGCAAATCAGGGGTATATTACGAAGCGATATGTATTACATTAATTTCGTCTGCATTGGATTTCTCGGTAAAGGCAGTTTACAGAATTGTATAATTTTTTATTGCCCAGTTACAAAGTTACAAACTACTTCAAAATTGCAGAACATTGCGATTTTCGAGAATTAGAGGACGTAGATTCTCGAAAATCTACTTCCTCCAGTGGGTACATTGTTACTTTCCTTTAAATGCAACAAACCTCGTCAAATCGGTGCAGTGGACGCTGAGCACAACGATTCTGCCCGTTCCAATGCATTTATACAGAAGCTGCAGAAGTAAAGGTTTCTTTTAAGGGACCCCTCACCAGATTTAAACATTGCAAACAAACGAGCACCGTACGTGCATTACGTACCCAACCATGGCATGGTGCAAAAACAGCTGAAATTTAATACGAAAGCCTGCATGCCCTTCCTCTGGAGGGAGGGGGCCTCTAGCCAGAGTCAAGGTCACACTCGTAAACACTTTTACATCAGATTTGCTGCCTGCAATATCACTGATAATGGCATGTGACTTCAGTAAGTCATTCAATGCAGAGCACACAAGACGGCCAGTGAAAGACCACCGCTGGAAACAATTCTGAAAATAAACTGTTCAAGCTATTTTTAAAAAATAGACGGTGGTATCTGCACCTGTCGTTTGCAAGCTGTATCCTTGATGACAACAGTGCTGCCTCTGGTTAAAATGTTTGCAGCTTGCTTATATGAACGAGTACAAAATAAAAAGGCACATTAGATGTCGCAACGTGCATCCACACGCTGTCAAGAAAAAAGTTTAAGCCACCCAAGTTAACGAAGTTGTCAGGTGCTACTTTCATAAGCGGTGGCTTACAGAAACGTTCGACTGGCCACGTAGTGAAGGGAATTTCGTCGACGCGCAATGAAGATGAGGTGTTGTGGAGGTCCACCACAGCTGACAAGTTGTTGACAATCGCAGTCATCTTGGTGACTTGCTGCTCCTGAAAGTTGCAACACATTTTATTTTTTTATCCAAGCCTATCATGTTACACTGCAGCCGTCCGTGAAAAATATTTCTTGAGGATAACTGAGGGCAATTGAAACTTTTACAAATTTACAAGCCCCCGCCCCCCCCCCCCTTTTTTTTTGCAACTTTAAACTTTTACAGCTGTGAAACCCATAGCTGCAAAAAAAAAATGTCTGTCTGGAGCTGGATTTTAGTTCTAGTTAAAATTTCTTCAAACTCCACTTATTTTTTACTGCAGTCTAGCAAAATATAAAGTGGAACATCAATGCATTTTGCCACACATTTCTAGCACGAATTTCTAAAGACTAGTACCCTAGAGTCTGGACTAGGAATTCTCAGTAAATTGGTATGCTCTGCATATCACAGCTGGCTTCAATGTTACACCTACAACGTTACCCCTAACCTTGTTAATTAAAAACTTGATTGTGAAATGTCACTCAAGTAAATGTCTAAAGGAAAAGTTCATTAGCAACCAAAGTGGCAGTTTGGGCACGTCGGTAATCCATAACAATGTTGAAAGGTGCAAACTGGGCATGGACAAAAAAGGCACACATACACAAACACACACACAAGCACTACTTCTAACAATTTATTTTTGCGATTCTGTTACTACTTTGCATACAACCGAGAGCAACATAGCTTGAGTGAATCAGTGTGAAGAACTGAAAAAATACACAAAGGCTTGACAACCTATCAGTTCTAAGTAATCTACATTGGCCCACCCAGAAAATCAATTTATTTTGCTGTTAGCGCGATGCATGGCAAGCTTGCACACATTTCACCCAGCTTTCCTATCTCTTCTGCTTCGATAATCTCTCTTGCAAGCTGAAACTTGCTTCAGCCAAAAATTCTGCAGCTGTCAATCAATGGACGACAGCCACATGCCTTACAATGCATTGCAAGAAACCCACCAGCAATGTTTTTAACTTTCTAAGAGTGCTCTCACAACCAATCGTTCAGGCAACAGTTGGTTTGCCCAACAGCAGCAATAGGATTGCAAAAATGAATTGTTAGAAGTAGCACCTGTGTGTGTGTGCATATGTGCCTTTCTCGTTTGTGTCGAGTTCACACTTTTTAACATTTTTAATTCGCAAGTGACATTGCAGGCATTTTCAAGTGGTCTATGACTTTTCTTTTTGCCTGTGGGACACCCAAACAATTGTAGATGATGATAAAGGCGGCTTGCTCAGATAGGTAAACCATCCAGTGATTATGACAGGTGTCCGAATGTCTACCATCACAGATGATATGTTACCAAAAGATTTACTGTTTGCGGAGAAGCCGGTGACACAACAGTTTCCAAGATTTCCTATTTCATCCAAATGGATTACTTGCACACACAGACGCAAAAAAAAATGTTTTTCTCAATATTTGCTGCACTGTGTTTAATATAAGAATGTAAGCCTTCCTGAAAACAGCAGGTACATATACATACTTGCCAACTTTGGAATCTGAAATATATTACAGTCAAAGCCAGAAAAATACTAAAGGTTGGTGAAAAATGCCAAGGAAAGGCTTCAATACTCAAGACACTGACTGGTTATTAAAGAATTCTCAGTATTTGGTACGTACATAAGCTGCGAACAGACACTCTTCTCTGTACTTATAGCAAGAATGATCAGAACCACAAACAAAGAGCAATGTTTACAAGATTATTCATGAGATATCTGCAAAGTAGCAGCTGAAATCTCAGTTTCTGTTATCCATTTGCCCAGCAAGTTGGTGTCTCTGCTGCATGGTTAGGCCCGAATAATCTACCTGTCTTAATAATGACTCCACAAAAAATCGGTCAGTGAGTGTATTTGTGTTCTTTCAAAACAAGTTTTGCCCTAAGACAGACACCAATTGAAAAAGATGATAAAATTGTTGGTGTCAATACTCTAAATCATTTTACAATAAAATTGCAAAAGTTGACAGGTATGAATATACATGGCAGAGAGAGAGACAGACAGACAGAAGAAATGGGAAAGGCAGGGAGGTTAACCAGATGGGAAGATCCGGTTTGCTACCCTACAATGGGGAGAGAGGGGAAAGGGAGGTATATACATGGCAGGTCTACTATTATGTACAGGGGGCCGATCCTTTGACAATACTGTGCAAGCGTCGACTGGCTGGATCTTACCGATCTCAAGCTTATCTCTCTTGTTGCTTTGCATCGTTAGAAGGCACTTGCCAGTCGGCCAGACACTCAGAATCGGTTGACTGTACATTATGAAAGTAATTGAGCGACTTCACTTTTACCATCTCAGTCCACACGTCAAAAAGTAAGGAACAAAGCTCCAAGAGCTTCTCATCACTGGCTTCTGTTTCATCTGAAGCTTCATCCTCCTTAGCCTGCAGGCTGCACGACAAATATAAGAGAACAGTCAGGGCCAGCACAGTATAGTTCCACATGCAAGACAGGTGTATACACATTCATTCAAGAACATAAAGCTACAGTTAAAACATCATGATCAGTCAACTGACAAAATACATAAGCATAAAGCAGGGGTAAGATTTGATGAACCAAATCACTAATTTAATTAAATCAGCAGTGGGAACCACGTGGCAACCACACTCTTGGATCATCTCTTAGCGCTCTTCTACAAGAATGAGCATAGCCTGCTTTGTTCCCAAGAGCCCTCTGTACAACAGTGTGTTTTAGAGAGTAATCTAATATACATACTGTAATTCACAACTATCCACTATACAAGTTACAAATGCACCCAGGTACCTCGCAGAACATACAGTACTAAAATGCTAAAGCACATCATTACCAAGGTAACAGCGATTTTCACTGCTGAAGGTTACTGTTGTGGGATAGCTGTTCGAAGCACAGTACAGTTTCGTGAGGTTCATGCCAGTAGGGTAACTGTTTTACGGGTAACCACGACAGTAGGATTTTTTACATTGCCTGTTTCACATACTGCAAACTTGCACTGTGCTTCTCGCAGCTGCGATTTCTGTAAATGAGAACTTCGCACTGCTGTTCATGGTAGCTGCAATTTTTGCATTTGTGAGAGCTCAGCGGAAAAACCAAATTTCTCCCAAATGCAAAAATTTCAGCCACCGTGAATGGCAATGCAAAGTTCTCATTTGCAGAAATCGCAGCTGCGTGCGAAGCACAGTGCAAGTTTGCAGCATGTAATACAGGTGATGTAAAAATCCTACTGTCATGGTAACCAGTAAAACAGTAATCCTACTGACATGAATTTCATGAAACTGTACTGTGTTTCAAGCAGCTATCCCACAATAGTAACTTCCATATTTCTCGGCAGATATGTTTGTGGATTATGTGTCCACTGAATGCAAGATCAGCAAACAAACCTATATAGGCACTGTATGCTGACAGACAAGGTAGCGCCAGTAAATTAAATAACCTAAATTCTTACACAAAACCTGAACATATGATGTCGGCTCATAAATACCTCTGAAGTAGACAGCTAGAGCTCTTTGTGTAATAGTGCATTGTAGTCGCTGAGTTACTTGAATGTCATGATTTTCTTTGATTTAGCCATTTGATAGGTGCTACTGGGAGCATGTCCAATCTTGGCCCTTCCTCCAGAATGGGTGTGTTCCACTACGACACGCTCAGTAAAGAATCCTTCAATGTAGCTAGATATGTGTCATACTTCTCTGTGCGGACACGAGTCACTGCCATTCTTCCCTCGACAAGCACCATACATTGCCTTTGTCCTAGTGACATTTTTGCTTGTATGATTCACACTCTCCAGCCGCCTGATTTCGTGCTTGCATTTCAGCATAGCTTGTGGGCGGTGTAGTGAATAAATATATAAACTGCATGAGATCAGACGTTGCAGAGGATGAATTCAAGCACAGCTGTACACCCCACCAAAGCTTTGTTTCACATAGTCCAACATGTGCATTAGATCTGCATAACTAAAAAAAAAATTCTTCGAATATGAAAACAACGTAAAAGAAGCCAGAAACTATTTCATATGATTTTTTTAAGCATTTTTCGATTCACTTCAGTGACTGTTTTACTTTGAACACGTCTTTCCCGATAGTCTTTTATCTTGTGCACTTATATTTTATTCATTTTCTGGTAACTGCCCAATTCTTGGACCATCCTTCACTGATGCACTTGTGTAGAGGAAGCTATACAAAAGTGAAGTGCCTTCGAATACTGAAAGAAATCGCACGTACAGAAGAGCCGACAGTGCATTTGCCGCATCTGCGAAATCGCACCATGTGAAACAGAGACGGGCGCCTTTGTTTTGTTCACACGTGACCGGCTGAGCGCTGAAAAGGTCCTCGCCCACACTTGCCTTTTCAGCTTCGCGCCGGCTATCCTATTCAGCAGTACGGCTCCGTTGGCTCGGAGGGTGTCCCATCTCTGCGACAAGTTGTAAATGTCAGCGCAGCTGTCTTTTATCTTTCGGGCGATACCGGTCAAGTTGCCCTTGGCAGAGCTGGTAGCGCTGCGATCTGTACGCGAAACACGCACATACGTCCGATAAAACAACTCCCGTCTTTGGTTAGTTGGTTAACATTTGCACCTGAAATGTGTAGTGACAGGATCGAAGTAAACGCAAGCGCCCCTACCTGAAACAGGAGAAAATGTGACAGATTTCGGAGAAGTAGGAGTGTCCATTGTAGTACGCACATGGCATTTGTTTTCAAATTGCAAAACTAAAACTCACCGCTGACGTCTGCGCATTCTCGCGGAGGTGTGCTGGTATTCATGATGTAGTGCACATTGTGGACTGCCAAAAATAAGTCATATTAGGCAAGTGTGTCTACGCCTGTAAAAAGCAGAGCGTTTACTATATCTCTAAAGCAAATGAATTACTCTTTCGTGTGACTTTTGTTTTTATAATTAAATCTGCTTTATCTTGCCGCGCATGGCAACTGCTGCGTTGGGATGGTGGTACCTTATATTCACTTGTTAAAGGACGATTAATACGGTACGTTAATCCCCGCTGATCCTTGAGATCTTCTTGCGATATTGCTTCCATTGTAATAATTTCGTGCAACAATTCACAACCAGCTGTTTTGAAGGCGCCGTAAAACGAAACCAGGGAGTGTTGAAAGCCGTACAGAATGTTACCTTCGTACGTTGGAAGTCGTTGCACAACGCTTATTGCCTCGCTAGCGAAGGTCGTGTTGAAACAGCTTAGGATCTCAGGGAAAAAAAAAAAAAAGATAAGCGTCATCATCTCAATCGTCGATGCGCGCTTCCACGCGCAGCTGGGCTCGTAGCTGGCACTACTCTAGGAATCGAGCAACTACCGCACGGCCTGACGTGATCGCGACATGAATGAACCGAAGCCGTCCAGCAAACACGGGGATGTCAAGCGCGACAACGCCAAACAGGAGAAATACGCCGAGGTCAAGCAGACGGATGTCAAGACTATCGAAGCTGTATTTCTTGGAGCCTGCGTGGTCGATCTGATCAGGTAACGGCTGCAGAAATGGCACATGTCAACCCCCAGAGTCACATATCGATTCTTGCATGCTACAAAAATAACTCGATCAGTGCCCCCAGGAACTTTTTCTAAAAAGGGAAAAGGGAGAAAGAGAGTGGGGGAGAGACTGGGCATGAGAATTTCGGGGAGGAGGGGTGCGCCCCCCCCCCCCCCCACTGGCTACATCCCAGAAATGTATATCTTCCAGCAGGTGTATAAGGGATAATGGATAGTATTAATTTGAGAACAAGAGAGAATCAGCAATTAAGTGTTTATGGTTGAATGAAAGGACAAGATCCATGGCAACATTTAATTCAAACTAATGAATACACACCTGTGTAATTCTATGCTCACATATAGTGAATTTATCCTTGCTTTTTGCTTTCACAGCTATGCTGATCGCTTCCCCGCACCTGGGGAGACGCTGATTGGTAATGACTTTGTCATGGGTCATGGCGGCAAGGGAGCCAATTCCTGTGTCATGGCTGCTCGCATGGGATTGACATGCAGCATGATCGCAAAAGTGAGCTTGCGCCTTTCTCAAAATTTGCGTATACGTAACTTTGCTTTATTGGTGCTTATCGTACAGGTAATGACCACAGAAGAAATTGTACTTTATAGAAGAGCTGACGTTGTCCCTTCTGTGGCATCATAAAATTGTGTGTAACACCAGAGTTTACCTTAGCTTCACATCCTGCCTAATCACGTATCGCTGATTTGCACTTTTAATTTATCCATCACGCAGCGCTTTAAGACTGCTGCCTTGTTCCACCAAAATGGCAAGGCAGCTTAGTCAAAAAGCAGTGCTTTAATTGTCATATGTTGGCAGGTTGCTTTACAGTCATTAGCACAACAAAATAAAGCTGCACAATAAACTGATTCACTTACACCTTGCTGAGCTCAGCCAGCACTATGGAATGCCTGAATGGCCCTTAAAAATAGCGGCATTGATGACCTGCATGCAGACAATCAATTTGTTCCAAAAAACAGAGCGGTATCACTTTTCCAAATGTGTGCACCCCAGGTTCTGCACGTGGTTGAGTCGTTCAAACAGTGAGGAGAATGGTTAACAGCAGGCCAGCATAATGCAGTGATTCCTTTCAGTCATCAACTTCCACTCGCCGCCTGGTGATTGTAGATGCACCAATCAAGTTGAAGCACGCATGAAATGGAATAGGAGTAGGATTATTTTCAAGATCCTGGTTTGTCGATCTCCGTCGTCATCGTCTGCAGCAGCAGAAGTCTGAGTTGGACAAAGGCCTCTCCCAGAAATCTCGAAGTATCTGTGGAGATCAAACCGATCCTAAGCATGCATATTTCTTAACCTCAAACTTCATCTTGTAATACATACGGCATCCTCTAATGTGTTTCATTTACCTTGGCACCCATTCTGTTACTTTAACAGAACATGAATTATCAATTCTGTGCATTCATTACAATCAAACATCAACAAATTAGTGGATATAACGAAGTAAATCCAAAATTTCCTTGCCAATATTGGCATGTAACGAATGCATAACGAATATTGAGTTCAGTGAAGGTACATTCGTGTCAGATGCGATATTGGTATAACTGATTCTGCACTTCTTTCTCAACTACAGTATCAATGAGCTGCTTTTGATCTCTTAATTCAAACAGCCACCTTTGTATATGTCTTGATGTTATTGCATATCGTTTGCCTGTTCATAAAAATAAAGAAACAATAGGCACAGAAAGAAAAGACAAGCTGTGTCTATCTTTCCTTTCCTTCATGATGTTTTTGCACACTGCTTGCCTCAAGAGTAAAACAATCCCAGTTGCAAAATATGTAAGACTGCCCAATATCAGCATTTTTTTCTTGTTTGCTCAGGTTGGCAGTGACAAGATTGGAAAGGACTACTTGCAGTACCTTCGTGATATTAAAGTTAACACAGGTGTGTGCTGTCGTCTGCTCCTGATCTAGAATTTACTTCTGTCAAAGCGTGTTCATGCCATCTGCATGTCGATCTGTTGTCTTTTAGATCACGTCAGGCCGGCAGACACAAGGGCAAACAATGCCACGGCCAACATCATTGTAACGAAGAAAGGTGGGACTGAAAGCAGCTTCTTTTTGCAACTCCTGACAGTTTATAGTCCACTAAGAGCCTTCAGCAGTGTTTGCTTGAATAAATGAGTGCATGGTCCTTTCCATAGGAATCCAGTATTCATGACATGAACAAGCAATCATACAATTTTACACTAAAAGTACTATACCGTGATAGCTAGTGCGTATACATGATGTACAGTACATGTATATCATTCATTCATTCATTAATTAAATTAATGCTTTAACAAAGTTTAAAACTTACTTTGATAAATCCAATAATTAATTACATTTTTTTGTTTATGTCTGATGGTATATGAGGCTTGGTAAAACGGAACGCATGAAGAAATGATAGTGGACGATGGCAGCTAGAAATTTCCGCACCAGCTTCTCATGATGTCATGAATTGTAGTGCTGCCCAGACTTTTTTTCTAAACGACGAGTGCAGACGACGGAAATTAATATCTTTTAAATTTTACTTTCATTACAGGTCATAACTGCATCGTCTACGTCCCCGGAGCTGCGGCACTGCTCCTGCCGCAAGACGTGCAAGATGCCGAGCAAGTGATCAAAAACGCAAAGATTCTGGTGGCCCTCTTCGAATGCTCCAGACAGACAATGATGGAGGCCCTGAAGATTGCTCGAAAGTATAATGGTACATGAAGGGCATGCTAGCTTAATGACATTCCATTCGGGCACTTATACCGTAACGAAATTCCACATTGGCTAAATTTGCATTGGCTAAATGAGTAGTATACGTGGCACTGAAGCAATCTTGGCAAAGCTGGAATGCTGGTAATGCATTTTTTTTTTTTTGTTAGCAGCCTTTAAACAACACCTAAGCAGATGATGCGGTAGCTGTCGGTGTGACATAAGTGCCAACACATCACCTCCGGGATAATTCAGTACGCCACGGGCACCCCCCTATCTCGGAGATTATGCTGAGGTGCCACACATTTTAGGTGATGCATTACTTCTGACAAGCAGTAATGTCGCATTTTTTTTCTCCAGATTTGGTACGAAAAACGCTGCTATTTTTGCAAGGGCGCTTCCACTTGTATTTCAAATGTCAGATTTCGCGCGGCAGCTCCTCGTTATTTACATTAGCGTGAACTAGGCCTCTTTGACGTGGTCCAAAATTTGCTTGCAGTTAGCCTTTAAATGCCCAGCACGTAGCAAGGTCAGGGAAAAAGAACAGCTGCAGCATTAACCACTGCAATCAATATGTTGACTGTGCACAAGGCATACGTTACCATGATGTTTTTGTTCTAGTTCGAATTTCACCTGAAGGTGAAGCAATGAAAGGGACGGCAAGCATTGTTGGCATGATGAAGAGCACCGCCATCGGTGATGCAGGCGTCGTATCTCGATGGTGCTCGCGATGTGAGCAAAGGAAAACCATTGGCATTTGTCATCGGCCAAAAAAAGGATTAGATGAATTTAACCACTGCTGCTCGTTGCACTCGGACCAGTGCTTGCAAATAACGGTGTGGTTTGCACACATCTGCTCGGCAGGAACGCTAATGGGCGCGGGCAACAGCTCTCGTGCCAACAGCTGAAGCCAGAGTGTTGCCCTGGCTATGGCAGGGCCAATTGGTTTAGTTATTTGCAGTGTATTTATTCAACCCCAGCTTTAATTTATTTTCTTTTTCTTCCACTGCAGTGACGACATTTGTAAACGCTGCTCCGTACGATCCTACAATGACGGACGACATTTACAAGTTGACCGACATCCTCTGCCTTAACGAGACTGAGGTGCGTGCATTGCCGTCCGAGCACTGTGCCATGTTATTCCTCTTAATGGAAACAGACTCATTTATTAAAGATGTCCTGCGGCAGATACCGCAGTTGTGTCGCATTAAGCTGTGTTACTCAGAGGTGGATGCTACTTGTCAGGCAGATTGCCGAGTGAGGTTAGTTAAGGAAATCCCACTAATTACCTTTCTAATTGATTACTTTAAAGCATGTCCTGATGGTGGATTTAAAGCTGAGCAGTAAAGCAGAAATCCTGTGCGTGGCACCACTCTTGAGCACTATGTCCTCGATATCCGTGGCAAAATGCATTGATACTCCCGTGAACTATCGTTGGTGCAGCTTAAAATGAAGCACTGATAAGTCCTCATCTCGATCCAGGCCAGCAAACTCACCGGCCTGAAGGTGAACACCAAGGCTGAGTGCCAGGTTGCCGCGGACGCTCTGCTGGCCAAGGGGTGCCACACGGTGATAATGACCGTCGGTGAGCTGGGCGCCTACTTTTGCACCAGTGCCAATCGCCTGCTCACTCACATCCCAGCTGAGAAGGTTGACGTGGAGGATACAACGGTTAGTACATTACTCGTGCGAGTTTAGACGAGTTGCTTTTGCTTGTGCAAGTACAGTTGGCCATGAAAGTTGGGTTCCACGACAAGTGTAAATTTCTGCTTCGTTAAGGCACGTTGCTTCTAGTGAATCGCCATGCGAGTCGCAATAAAGTGCTTTAGATTAAAACTTTCAATTCAAAGCTATGCATCCAAGATTTTTAGGAATAAAGCTTTCCGTTAATCCCTTGTCCCATCAACTTTTGTGGTCGACTGTAGTGGCTCTGCAGCTATGGCTGCTGCTGAGCAGGAGGTTGTAGGTTCAATTCCCAATGCACCATTACATCATTGGGAACAGAATGCAAAGGCAGTCATGTAATGATGTCTGCATGCATGCTAAAAAAGAACTCCACGTTGGCAAAATTAATTGTAGCCCCCTCCTCTACAGTGTCTCGTAGTCTTTGTGTTGCTTTGGAGCACTATGCCAATTGATTTGATCGTTGATCAATCGGTCATTGATCAATTAATCAACCCTCTTTCTGTCTGCTTGCACAGGGAGCTGGCGATGCATTCAACGGGGCGTTTGCGTACCACTACGTGCGGCACCGTGATGTGCCCTTGGCGGACATCATCAAGAAGGCGTGCGACATTGCCAGCATCACGGTCCAGTCACCCGGCACCCAGCTTAGTTACCCCCAGCGTGCCGACATTCCAGAGAGCCTGCTGTAGGAGTTTGTACCTACCGATCGGGATACCTGCAGGATGGCAGTTTGTGTACGCGTGCATATAAATCAGTGTGCTGAAAGAGAAAAATGTACCTGCCTTGTAGCTCAAGTGCGCCTTTGCATGTGCTGCAAACAAGTCCTCGATTCGAGCTAGATCAATAGATTAATGGGCGATCTTATGTTTAATATTTCGCGCATGTTCAACACTAGTGGTTGTTGAGAGTTGCTGCCATCTCTGTAAAGTCGCACAACCTTATTTGAAATTGCTACCAGATCATTGTCTCATTTCGAAAAATTGTTTTCTTTGTGTAAGTACTCCACTTCGTTGGGCAGACAATTGCCGCCATAGGTGCTGATGCTACTCAATTTGAACAGCCCGTCCCAATATGGTCAGAGTGGCGTAATCTTCATGCGACCTCTCTGTGAATCAGACTGTGCTGACATCACATGAGAGGTACCCTAGTCTAACACAGGTGGTGCCACTTTGCCTTTTTTTTTTCGCCTACGAAAGCTTGGTTCTCGTTACAATAGACAAATATGTTAGAAACACCTTGAGGGGTTTTTGCAATACATGTACAAGTCTGCTGATCTGTCCTGCTTCGTTTCTGCTGTACATGTACGATCCTGTAGGGGTGGGGCGATCTTATGTTTAATATTTCGTGCATGTTTAACATATGTAGTCACACAACCTTATTTGAAATTGCATCTCCACTCACGAGGGTGCACAACTTGGCTTGCTAACCTCCGAGTGCTCATTCAAGTGGTCGCGCGCGCTTCGTCTGCTACATTCAAGGCATGCGTGGAAGTGATGGGATCGTCTTTTACGACCACCGCTACCGTGTTTCCAGTAGCTTTCCATTTGCCCAAGGCAGCCACACACAGCGCAGGTGTAGCCAGTGCCCGAAGCAAAGAGAGGACACGTGATTCATGCAACAAGGCGCACTGCACCGAGTCCTGCTTCCAGAGTACCATACTGTAAAGAAAAACTAGACATATTTTTCTACATCTCGGACAGTAGCAGACATTTCTGCCTGTGCTCTCATACTCTCCACACGTGAAACACACTTTTGTGGAAACATGTTGACCACAAATTTTGCTCTAGAAATGTTTCTTGATCTCTCATTGTGGAGCTTGTTTGCGCATGTACTGTTGTGTGTGTAAATAAAGTGTCTTTGAGACAAAGTATTGTTTGCAATAAATTTTGACTGTGTTCAAAAGTTTTCGATCACTTCCTATTTCTGGAAACTACAATTTAAAAGTTTTAACCCTCACAGGGTTAAACAAGCCTAATCTTTCAATCTAGCTCGGCTTAACGTTCCCTTTCAGTGCCCCTTTGAAGGGATTTTAAAGGGAAACGATGAGGCACATTAAAGAATTGGGTGTCTGCGATAGCCAAGTAGCGACTATCGCAGAAGGCCTGGCAAGCCTGAAAAGGTGCAGAAACAAATCACGAGTGGCAACCCCGCCTTGAAGTTGGCACACCCATTTGCCGTGGCGTCACAAGTTGTGATGGCATCTGCTCAGGCCTAGGCAATTCTTTATCATTCTAATCAGTAAAGATGGACTATACATATGTTTTCTAAGAGATCCAGAGAATAAACCTGGCAAGTTTCAAGAGCTTTTACTAAGCCACAATGTCCGAAATACGAGATACCATATTTTGAAATCTGCGACATCACTCCGACATGTTAATCATGTTGTTATAATCAACCTACTGCATGAATTATTGAAATTTATATAACAGTTCTGACAGAATATCAGTTTGAGCTGGTTGAGCGTTTCTCTTTCCAGTGTCTCCTTAAAAGCCTTTTTTTTTTAGGTCCTTGCATGCTGCCACCTTGCTAGGGCAGTATGTACCATGTGACCAAGGTAGCCTGCACAGAACTTCAGTCCATTAACTTCACCACAGTCCACATTGGTTCGTGGTGCAGTACGTGCAGTGGCCATGTGACTTGTGGAAGGCGTGGTAAAATGACCAAGACCAAGTTCAGAGCTCGAGGCAGCATAGTTGAATGCAGGTTCGTAGAAACTAAGAATTCCAGTTTGGATAATTCAAAAGTTGGACAAAATATGTCCCAATACACTGTTGTGTTGTTACACCAAGAGATACACGTGTCCATTCACATCCGAACAAATTTAATAGAACCAGAAGTGGTAGACGGAGACGGATGACCTATCAGAGTGAGAAGTTGCGAAAATCTGTCAACTGCCTTGCAAGTGCAGTTGCCCAAAGCCATTCAAGGGAGAAAGCACAAGCACAAAATTTTTTTTCAGAAATTGGAGAAAGTTTCACGGCCTCGCAGTCACCCAACACACTAACGTACTGGTCACTGGGGAACATATATGTTTCCGTTCAACAGACTTTACCATCACCAAACTCTGGTAGAGTCGAGGCATGTGCAGGGTTCGGCAATGGCATAAGCCAATGTGTTGAATGTAACAATACTTCCTTCTTCTATTCTGTTATCGAGATCTTATTTGATTGGAAAATACCTCTCTTGCACATGCGTAGCACCGTTTTTGCAAATAGTCAATTTCCCCACTTAGGTGTTTCAAGCTAATGAGAGATGCCGTGGTAGCCCTGTTGGCCAATCTGACCCGAGAAGGTGCTGAATTTGACAGCAAGATGGAAATTGACAAGTGTCCGGAATGCAGCACCACTGGGCGGCCTGAATGTGTTGCGTAGTGTGCCTGTGCAACTAATACAACAGCTCTAGTGTATTCAAACTGGTGGCGCTATCTTTGCGGTTCCAATCAACATACACAGCAGCCTGAATATCTCGTGTGGTCAAGGTCCTCCCAGTGGTCATCATGTGTCAGTTTGCACTGGGGAGCAGCAAAGTTTCAAACATGAACTGAGAGCATTGTTTGACGTGGCCCCAAAATGCATTAAAATGCATGTGCTAGCTTAGGTGCTGGGCCGCGGCAGTTCTGAACAGAAAAACCTTTCAAGCACACAGCCAGACGAGGACGGTGAATGAAGACGGGAGACGCAGGAGCGCTAGTGTTCTTTCATCGTACTCGTCTGGTCGTGCGCTTAAAAGGTTTTTGTCACGTCTTACCAACACCCCCAAACAGCTGCATTATTGAACGTTAGTTCTCGGTAAAATTATTGGCCTCGAGCTCCACCACTGGAAAAGCTGGCGCCACCGTCGGCGTGACGTGCTATTAGGGATCACGTGGAGGTAGCGGCCGCGTCGGTTGCGTCGGGAGCGCCAAAGCGAGCTGAAAACGAGAGTTTAAATTCCCTCGTACGCTGCGGTCCTCATTTAGTGGCGAGATTTTCCCGCTTCGAGTGTCTCCTTTACAACGCTTGAAAGCACTGCAATAGGTAGTGGCTGCCTTTGAAGGCGCGCAACATGGTAGGCTACTGCTCGGTGCCGCAATGCCGGACGTACGCAACGGAGCCCGGTGTCAGCCTCATTCACACGTAGCCGCAGGACAAGCTGCGTGAAGCTTGGCTCGCGAAACATAAAACTGGCAAACAGTCATCGGCTACAACTCGGGTATGCAGCAAGCACAGACGCGAGGAAGATTTCTGCTACGGCGCTGCGTCTGCGATCTTCGGAAAACGCGCACTGAGACGTTCGCCCGAGTTCACTGCCCGACTCGGTTTGGTCGATGAACTTGTCGATGCTATAGATACTGGCAAGTTCACTGGAGTGGAAAGGGAGCGTAAGAAGCGCATTATAAAAAAGTATGACATAAGGTCATGTTTGTGTTAAGAATTAATGCACTGGATTACAAAAAAGAAGCAGCGGGAAATAGCACGCTGAGAACACCGCTAAACATACAGTGAGACGCAACTCGAGAAATAATATCGAAATGTCCAAGAATTTAGAAGAAGAAAAAAGATTGAATCGTCGCGACGGCACATCTCCGTAGGCGCCGAAGTCTCTACAATGAAATTATTTTTGAACAGCTCTGATAGCGCCCGCGCAACAATGGTTGCTTGTGTACTAGACAAATGCTCATACTCTGCGGCGTAAAGCTCATGGCACGGTGCGAAAGCGAAACAGTGGGCGGACAAGCATGCAGACGCGCAGTCGGTCGCTGCGAATCTGTGCGATCGCTGCATTGAGGCTTCATTCTATTACGCTACATTTAGTTATACAAACGCTATAAGAACATAATTCACACAGTTTGCTCTCAGCGTTTACCTACCTTTCACGCAAGAAGCCGGTTCGGGAGACTCCATCGCGGCGACCGCGCGCAGCGGCGTTCACTGTACGTATTCGGTAAAGAGATAGCGTCTGTAAATGATTCTGTGCTCTCAGTTTGCCCAAGATTATTATTTAAACAGTAAAAAACTTTTCTCGTTTCGGAAGTACTTACAGAAATGTCCGGGAGAGCTCGCGCGTGGTGTTTTCAGTGAGCGATGACAGCAAAACCTATGAGGAGCGCGCCGCGTGATCCCTCATACTACGCCAGCGAGGCGCTTCCGATAGATGGCGACTCCGTAACTCCTCGCCGCCATTAGAAATAAAAATTCCAGCAGAAGCCATCCCACGACGAATGCCTACGTTAATGCGATTAGTGTTAAAGCAAGGCGACGAGACACCAGGTTGCGACTGCAGGCACGTGGAGTGGCAGTCTCACTGCCAACCACAATGCTACATGACGCCACGTTACGGAATGTACCTTGTTGTAATCACTGCACCTCTGTTGAAATTCCGTAGTACGTCCTGGCTGCAACTTCATCGCAAAGGCTCTTCATCAGGTGCAGCCATGCGTGATGCAGAGGTGTCTGCTGCGGATGGGTCGCTATCGCTTCAATAAGCCCCGTTAATTTGAAGATGTAAAAGCCAGAATAAAAAAAATCGAGATATGCGGAGTTTCGAGATAAGCGAAATCACCAAAATAGAAGCCTGCTGGGCGCGCATAGAGTGCACAAGGAACCACTCCGAAATGCCGCCAGTAATATTCTCAGTCATTCTGCACGCATCGGCGCTGGACATGTTGACATCTACGAGCAACGGCGTCACTGGCACTATGCCAAGACAGCATATATGCTTGGCACAGAGTGGAGGTGATCGATCTTAATGCAATATTTGAAGCCAACTATACGAGCATAACTGGTTCCAGACAGCCAGAAAAGACGGCGTGGCGCTACTTTCTGCATCGTACTGAATTTCGGACAGTTTAAATTCTAAAACCGAAATCACGGAAGGGTGCAATTGTGACACCTTGCCCTCACGCGACCATGGAGCGAGTGTCCTTATCAAGTCTCAAGCTCACCGAAACGCTGTGGACTCTTATGCTGGCTTCTTTTTCACGCAGTGCTTGAGCTTAACGCACCTGCTTAAAAATGCCGATCGCCTTGCTCAAGGTCACAATACACTGTGACCACATTGATATGCATCAATGACAGTGTTCTAAATGAGAAGGAAAAAAAAGACAGTGGCGACTTAGTAAATAAGAGAGAAATTCGTTCGCATTATGTCGCACCTCCTTCGCTTTGCAGATCATTTTAGCTCAATCGACGCATGTCCTGCCTTGTCGAGGAGCGAAGTGCAACTGACCGTGGTCCTGAGCACACTGAGGTGACGGCACCAGGGCCTGCTTCAGCGCCGCCGCCGTTTCCCTCTCTCGAGCGTCCATGCACAGATAGCTACACTGCTCTCCCCACTCCTTCCCTGCTCCGACTGGCTCCTGACCGTCCATGCTCTTGCAAGTTCCCCAATCCCTCTCTACTTGCACCATCTGATCGGCTTCACACACACGCTTATTCCCACTACTCATTAGAATAAATGACCAGCTCACCGTTTCATGCACGAGACCACACCACACAAAGTGTGCGCAAGCAACAGAAGAAAGGAGAAAGATAAGCAGGAAGCGCGGTCCAGCCTCTGGTTCGACTAGCTAGCTAGCTGCCGTCGGTTGAAAAAAGTAGTGCAATGTTGCCGCCGACAATGCCTTTCTCCTGGTATTTTCGAAGTTGAGATATCCGAGGTCCAGCGCAAAAAACTTTTCGGTACAAGAGGTAAAAAAAGAAAACCATGGGTGGTCGCCACGACCGAAAAAAATTTCGGCTGAACCGATATGTCGAGATATCAGGGATCAAGTTAACGAAGGGTTACTGTACTTAAAGGCTGGATAGGCCAAGAATGCACACACACCAATATCGCACACATAGTGCCAAAGTTGTCTGTTCGGCAAGACAGCAGCCGTCACATAGCTGGTAGACAATGTGTTCACTAGGTGAAGTTCACAAAGAATGTCAAGTGTATTAAAATGTGCTGCTTCACGAACTCAGTCGGCGAGTTAGGTGCCCCATATATCCAAGTGACCCAGCAGCCATTGAAACACAGATGTGTCCTTTTGCAATCACATCGTGATGCATCTCTCCCATCCAATACGAGTTGCTCACAAGACCGACAATGAGTCGCAGAAGGTTGTTGATTAAATATAATCACTGGCAACTCGGTGCGCAACAAGCTCCAAATAATTCGGCGTCATGACGCAAGGAATTTTGTGTCAGATGTCATCCGATCTTGACAGGATAAAAACTGCACCGGTGGAGCAGGTCAGGTTCAACAAACCATCGGCAGACATGTGAACTCAGTCGAAGTAGGTGAAGTGACTTGGTTGAAGGCAGGTCAGCCTTCTTTTATGTGCGCTGCCGATGCCAAAGGTAAGAAAGATTCATGCCAGTGCAGTGTAGCTGAAGAAGGGAGAGGGGAACCCATAAAATGTAAGGGTTGCACAACATACAAGCCAACACTACGCCATTTTGCTATTGGAGCAAAATACCGCCACGAAAGAGGGAGGCATGTGGAAAATTATGAAGTTATGCAAATTATTATGGAGATCACGAAAGGTTTGTACAACATGGCACTTGATTGGGGCATTTCATATCAATCTGCCATCACAGTAGACAAGAAATAAATGCCAAGTGTCTGATGTTTTTCTTGCTCTTCAAAAGCTGTGGGGATGCGAGACTCTCACGCGTCCCTCGATATGTTGGTTTTCCCGCACGGCTCGCGTGGCCTGGCACCCGCGGCGGTCGGAGTGGTTGAGGCGCAGTACGAGAGATGGCACGAGTGTTGCGCTGCTAACGCCGCCGACAGGCGGGGTTACTTGGGCGCCGAAAGACAAGGCGCTTCCTCTTTGGTTCGGGACAGCAAGCAGTACGGACGTGCCGTGCCGCGCGTGCGCCGATCCATGCTTCTGCGAGACCGCCTCGCGCGGCCGCCTTCGAGCGCGCCATCGTTCGCGTGACCGTACGCGCGAATGACTAGGCGTTGGGATCCAGCATGGGGCGAGCATATTCGCTCGCTATCCGGTCGCGGTGAGTCGGACTTCTAGATTTGTCGCGCGCCCATCGGCATGTCTTGGGGATAGCAACTCGGCTAGCAGGCATTGATCTATGAAAGGTGCAATAAATGCCCTTGTGATTGTTTGCACTACTGTGTTGTTGTTCCTTTGTCCCAAGAGCACGGAGGAGAATCCCACAAAGCCTGCTGCTGATGTTGGTTCTGTTTGCAATGTACACCATTTCAAGTCCGACATGAGCATGTAACACCACTAAAAAAAGAAAAAAAAAGAAGCACACCTGGGAGACGACATACAACATCACATCATCTGGTCCAAAGAACATTTTATTTATTCTATCCAAAAGACATCACTTTCAGAGACAAAACCACAAAGCAAAGAAGGTGACTCGGCTTAAATTTTTCTCTGGTATCTACAAGACCAATATAATAGTGCAGGTCCCGCAGTGCCTTGACATAAAAAAAAAGACAATGTCAAGTGTACAGACTGCTTTTTCACTTCAAGCCTGACAATGAAAGGGGCCACAACTTGCTCAATGCGCTCCGTGGCAAAGCACAAGTACCACAGTGTATAACATAAGAGCCGGGCGAGGCCTGCCCATTTGTCGGGCAAGACCAGGCAATACGTGTAGACAGGAGTAAATGAAAAGCGCTCAAAGCGCTGGGCTTATGTACAAGCTCCACATGACGGCTTTATTCTAGAAAAAAAAAAAAAGAACTGGAGCCAACCGCGCCGATCGAGCCGCCCGCTGCGCGTATCTTGGCATTGCCGACTTCGTTCACCTGTGCACGTGCGTCGCGCCGCCAAACTGGAAACTTGCAAGGTTTTACAACATCCTGTCCATGCCATTCGCGCTTTTTTTTTTTTTGCTTCGCAACGCACTAGACACTCAAATTGTACTTGCCAGGGCAGAGAAGAAAAAAATCGCGTTGTTGTAGAACTACTGCTTCTGCGACTTGCCGCTCCCTGCTATCCGACGGCGCTGTCGTACTTCGCTACAGCAGTTTGAAGGACCGCAGTGGTGCTGAACTGGTTATATACATCAAACTTACGCGAACTATGTCCACGAGAGAAAAAAAAAAAAAGCAAGAGCAAATGAATATATAAGGAGGCGGCCGATGTGTGTGCTTCGACAGGCTCAGTGGACCGGCTACGAATTTGCTCGGTCTGCAACGTCATCGTAGTAAACCATGCTGATTAATGAGTGGACTGTACATGTGAATATGGAGACGCGCGACAGTCGGGAGAGAAATCAATCCACAAGCCACAAGAAGACTGGGCACAAACCCTTTTGTTTCTTCGGGGCCGTACCTGGCCAACACTCTGGCGGAACACACAAAAAAACACACGCAAAGCTGACGAAACCTTTGTACAGGCGTGCATTCGCTGTCTTTGTAAAGGTGCAATGTAGCAGAGAGAAAAAGAAGGGAAAAAAAGGGAGCCTGGCTTGTATCTACAGCCATTGCCTTATGTAATGCAGTGCTACAGTTGCGTTGACAATAAGCATTAAATTACATTTTAGTCCTTGCAGCTGGTTGTCACTTGCCAGCCATTTACATTGACCGAAACAAGACCCAACGAGTGCTTTTGTATATAAACACACACAAGAAAAATAGTCACTTTAAAAATAACTCAAAAATTATGTTAACCAAAAAATAACTTTTCTTCTCGGTCACAAATGTTTTGGCCAGCAGTAACAATAGCCACTGCTTTCATAGGGAAGCACTAAAAAGGAGGGGGAAAAAGAAAAGGATATAACAAAATGTGCATCACCCTGACACATAGTAGCCATTGCGCACTCGAATGTTCAATGCAGCAACATAATGCCAGTGCCATATGCGCAGTTCATTGCACGACACTGTAACCACGGCAACGCGGTGCGATGAGCAGTTTGCGCCGAAAACACCTCCTTCCCCCGGACTGCAAGCCCGCCGTCGTCGGCTGGTGCAACTTTGAAATAATGGCCTGCTTGCACTTCTCGGGGCACAGATCTGGTGTTGGGCAAGTTCCGTTTCGCACCTGCATGGCACCTAAAGCCTCAATCCAAAGCCAACCCAACTCAAGCCGTCTCGATGCCTTCGTCTTGTGTGTGCACTACCATGGCCGACTGGTCCATGGCCAACAGTGCCTGCACTGTTTCGATGGGGATACTGCCATCGCTGGGCACCTGGGAAGAGGGGCAAACGGAATGACTGTTTACGGTGTACCGAGTCGCGTGCAATAGGCCACTTCTGGCAACACACAGATTTGATGACCTCCGAAGAGAGTAGAGAAGCATTTCAATAATCAGTGTTTCAGCAAGAGGTACTCATAAGTTGGTTGGTAATTCATGACTTGGCAGTGCACTTGAAAAAATATGGACACGAAAAAAAAAGAAGGAAGAAAGGACACACACAAAGCGCTGACATATATATCAGTGCTTCGTCTATGTAATCTTCTTCATGCTTGTTTTTTTAAAAGTGCGCTGCAAAGTTGTACATCACGACACCTTTTACTTGTCGTTTCTTAAATTCAGAGTTATGATGCTGAAACCTTTCACGTGTAAATTACGCACTTACTTCAATTATGAGGTCCATTTTTGTTAATCTGACTTGGTTCTAAATTTTGGGAAAGGTCTTCAGATTGACCCAAGGAATCTTGCAAGACCAACCTTATTGCTCTGTCTATCCTAGCACAAGACTTGCAGGAAGTCAACACTCAGAATGCCTTTCTACAAGTTTTCAGCACCGTAACTAGTAAAATTAACAAACTCCCTTGCATTTTAGCTGCGACACGAAATTCAGATCGGCTGCGAGCATCGAGATTTCACTCTAGCTCCCAAAACGAGTTATAACGAAGTGCCGAGACGACCCACTTGGAGTGTGGTGGTCCCGTCGGGGTTCTGCACAATGACCACGTTGCCCAGCGCCGTCGTCTGCTCTTCCTCTGGCGTCTCCAGCTGCACCAGGCTGCCCTCGGCGTCCTCGTAGGCGCTCACGATCTGGCCGTCGGGGAGCATGTACTGCCGTATGACGGGCTGCGTTGCCATGGCGGTGCCGTTGACGGCCTCCCCGTCTTCCGCACAGACCACCTGCACGTTGAGGCAAGTGGCAACCGCAGCGTAAAGCAGTGCAGAAGGCAGGAAGGGAAGAGTGCGGTCACCGATCAATAATTCGGACATGCTTGATTAATTCGGACAGCTTTGCAGCACTCTTGCTCACCCTGGAAAAATAATGTACAAGGATGACTGATGTTCCAGACTCCCTCTGCATGGCGATATGCTACTGTGGCTATCGAGATGAGCAGAGCATGCGATGCTTCTGTTTTGACACGTAGCCAGCACCACCTCAAAACCAGAAGTAGTGAAAGATGCTACCAACTGTGCCCAAGCCATGGGACAAGACAAGCCACGCGACAAGCTAAGCCAAGCTGCTAAATTGTTAAGGCTGCGTTTGGATGTTTGGCACATCCGGAATTCCAGAATTGCATGAGTACCTTGTACAGTCGAACCCGACTATATCGAACCCGTTTACATCGAATTATTCTATATATCGAACAATTTCTGGTCACGGTATAGTTACAATGAGTATATATAGCAAAAATTACGCTTACATCAAACAAATATTGCAGTGACTCCCGATATATCGAACGTCAAGCGGCGGAAAAGTGCCCCCAGAAGTTGGCTTTCCCTCGCGGTAGCGGGGAAACCCGGCGGCGCGGCTCCATCCAACCGCTCTCCCTACCGTGACCGCGCTGCCTCGGGCTGTTCGGGCGAGCCGTCGACACTCCCCCTGTCGCGCATAGTGGAGTCTATTAGGCCACATCCTCCCTCTTTCTCTATCATCTTTCACTTGCCACCCCCTCTCCCCTGACGACGCTTCGCCGTGCTCCCTCACGGGTTGCAGCATCAAGCGTCCTTCCTTTCTTTAGATCACTATCTAGCGACACTCCCCAGCAAAAAATTATCCTGGCCCGCCTACAGCGCTTGCTCAGACAGCCAATCAGAGGCTCTTGTGCTCTCTTCGTGCAAGATGGCAAAAGTGCGAGTTGTCGAGCTGCTTCTCTGGTTTATCGTGTTTGCGCCTTGTGGGCCTTCTCCCGCAGTGTTGCCGTGATGAAGCGGCAGAATTCGCCTTTCGTCGTGAAGCTCGAAATCGTAAATCGCGTCGAACGCGATGGGAAGTTGGATGTCCCCGCAGCGTGCAAGATTCCGAGGAGCACTCTCGGCACGATTAGGGCTAAAGTGGCCAGACTCGCAACCCGGTGCCCGTGGCGCCCGACGCGTACGCACGGCCGTGTACGAGGGGTTCTTCATACGCGCCGGTTTCCGCGTGCTCGGTGAGGACTGTAAATTCTGATCACTGCGACGAAGCCGTTGCCGGTGTTGCCGAAGTTTGGAGCGAGCTGTCAAAATTTCCGGGACATTCGAATCAACGGTGGACGAGTTGGTGAGTGCAGATGATGCTGTCGCGACCACGGTAGAGGCCGGAAACGAAGACTACATCGCCGACATCGTACCGAGCACAAATGAAAGCAGGCACATTGAGGAAAGCAACTACGGTCCTTTGTCCACATCCTCCGAAGTGATTGGTGCACTCGCATTAGTCCGGCGCTTCTGTGCGAATGCGGAAGGTTGCGGCCTCAGCTGCTCAGACTCCTTTGACAACGTGGGGAAGTGCGTGCGTCGCAGGCAGCGAAATTGCCCAAACAGAAGAAAATGCTAGAAAACTAAGCTAGTTTCGTTAATAAAGTGATTTTATAAATGGTATGTGCTTTTATGACATCCAATTATTTAGCAGGCTTATATCGAATTATGCTCTATATCGAACTGACGGGCGTTTTTTTGCGAGTTTGATATAGCCGGGTTTGACTGTATGTTCAGAATTTCTTCAAAAATAGTGACACGTTCTCGAACAACTTATCTGGATGCTGTTAAAAATGTTTGTCACTCAAAATCATCAAGCAGCTTTAAATGGCGCCAACTCCGCGGTCAATGTCTGTACCGAGGGCACCAATCAATTGAGCAAAGGGCTAAATAACGACTTTAGCGAAAAAAACCAGTCATCATTCTACTGTCGGAGCACGATCAATGCCTGTTTATCAAGACAGGTGACAGACATTTAGTGCATGCACTACAACATGACAGTGGTTGAAGTACAGGTCACATACAGCACACGTGCATGGCAAGGTTTTTTTTTTTTTTTGACACTTGCTGCGCACTTATTTTCTGGCGAATCCATTGTTTTCCATCACCAGTCATTTGCCTTTGGTGACTTTGAGTTCTCGCACCGACCAGCCAAGTCCCAACTCCGTTAAGACAACTGTGGCTGACCTGGGTGATCTCGTGCTGAGAGTCATCGTTGCCATGGCTCTCGACGACCTGCACATCCGCCTGCTTTTGGCTTATTGCTGTTGCTTGCGGCTCCTCTTCTGGCTCGGCTGGAAGCATGGCGTCGGCTGCTTCTGTAGCTTCGGGAGGAGTCGCCGACTCCTGTTTGGCGATGGTGACCGGTGCTGCTGCAGCTGGTGACACCTCTGCCGCTGGGGGCGGCGGGGAGCTCTCAGACGAGGTCACCACACGGACAAAGTTGCGGTTTAGCAGCGACTGGCCAGGCAGGATCTGCACCTGAAGATTTGGAGATGGAATTGATGCGTGTAAGCACGAATGAATCAGAATCAATTTATTCAGCACCGACATTGGGACGACGTTGGGAGAATCGACTGAAAGCTTGAAGGAAGGCTTGACAAAGGACGGTGCCCCCTACAAGAGGCACTGTCACTCAAACGTACCAACAGTACTATGGCAAGAGCAGTGACAACAAAATAAATATGAATGCTGACACAATACAAGTATCATACAATAAAGTGTGACAATCATACAATAACGCATGTGTGACAAACTCGACAGTTCATTACGTGACTACACAGAAGGTGATCACGTTCGAGCAGGACATTACAACTGCGATGCTTTGACGCTCACCCTAGCTTGCTCGGTCGCCTCCTATGCTGTTACTCATTGCGAGGTTCGATGTAGCAGCACAGCAGGCAACCGTGCGAGCCGGAGCGAGTGCTAAAACATTCCAATGTGCTGCTTCCACCTAACCGCCTTCTATACCATGACATCACGGCACAGTAACCTCCTGGTAAACAAAACCAAAACTGACTGTAGAAAAGCTATCACATTAAATTATTTCAGGTGATCTGCGGCTTGCCAGTATTTTTCTGCAGTTTAGAGGTCCTAGACCTTCATTTAACCCCTTCCATGCCTTGGATGAGCTGGGTTCGTCCACGCATTTCTGATAAGAAACTGCCAAGGACGAGCTCTGCTTGCCAACAGTACTTCATTTTCTAGCAATGCCACAAATGAGCTGGTTCGTCTCAGTTCTTTGTCATGCTCCTGGCAGATGGCACCACAGAATTTGTGGGACATTGCAAGCAGGAGCGAGTTTGTTCGGGCGGAGGAAGTAAAACAAGTTGGCAACCGGGGTCTTTAAAGATGTTGCTGCTGGCAGTCAGACCTTCTTCAGAAAAAAAAAGAAATGCTGATTTCAGGAATGAGTCAAGAGGTTCCAAAGATGGAGGTGTGCTCCTCATTGAGTGAAGAAGACGTCAATATTTTCTATGCACTGAGATCGCGTTCCAGGAGTGAGCATCGCATGGTATATGACATAATGCTGTTAGTTAAGCTTCTTATTTACAATAATGGTTAAGAACTTGAATACATAAACCCTTAAACACTGTTTGCATTCTTTTCGTAAAACACTCTAAGAAATCTGGCCATTTTTTTGGCGAGAATTCAGGACGATAGAGTGTGCACGGAAGAGGTCAATGCGAAAAATCAATAGTCAAGAATGTTACAACGGTACTCCTTCAAAATACCTTATAAGTGTTTCCAAACCTTTGCACTTGCAAAGTGTCATCCTCTTGGATGAGAAGAGTTTGTCGCAGAGTCTCTTAAAACAAAAGTAAAAGTGTCGTCATAATTCAACTTACTTTGAGACTTACCCTTGGTTCGCATGCCTTCTTTCTCTAGAACAATGACCACAATAATAAGTTGTCTTGAATTATTTGTTTGTTTGTTCACTTCATTAACATACCACGTCTAACAGCCCACGACAAAGAGCAGTGTCATGGTAAGGGCAAACGGCTTGATGCAAGTGACAGCACTACATGAGAAAATTTGAAGAAACAAACATGCTTATTGGGCTAAGTCAATTACTACTGTGCATAATATTTGCCATGATATGCACAGGATCACTTGCATGAGGGGAAGAAACCTTTACCCAATGGTATGATGAATTTCATGACGATTTCTCTGCCCATCTAAGGCTATGACACTGGCGAGCTCCTGGCAGACGAATTCAATCAATATTAAAAAATCAATACTCATAAATGTTGAATAAGTGCGAAAAGATACACCGACCAAGATAACTGAAAATGTAATTACATTTCGGCTACCCATACGAGAGCCTTGTTCACAGTTTATGAACAAGGCCCCTGTACGGGGAACCGAAAAACTGTGAACAAAGCTCCCATATCGGTAGCCGAAACGTCACTACATTTTCACGCCTACGTACGCAGTAGTGCCGTCTCCTGAATTTGTGCTTTCAGTCTTTTAGTAACCACTGCTCGTACAATTAGGTGCCAGTCGGGGTGGAATTGATTGAAGCCACAAGCTGTTGCGTTCAAACTAAACGAGTTTTCCTTCGGTAGCCCCCCATGTATGGTTTCTCGCCGGGACTTCCCACAGCGTTCCGATCAAGTGGCTAGTCAAATTAACCAAAGGCAAATTAACAGGAGTAGATTACACATGTAAATACCCTCTAAAGGTATAGAGCGTTACGACAGAACTCCAAGAGTTGGCAGGCATGAGTCGCCAAAAGTTCACCTTGTGCAGCTGTGACTTGCCAGCCTGCTGGACGAACTGAAAGGTCTCCGTGTGGCCGCTCATCGTTGCCCTGACCGCGGTCGTCACAGGCGCCGCTGCGGCGGTGACCGCCGTGACGGACGCGGGGGCCGCAGACTGGGCATCCTCGTCGTTACCGTTCGTCACGGCCTCGTCCGACACGGGCAGGCCAGCAAACTCGAGGTTTTCGAGCATGTTTTCGGACAGGCTGTCACTGTTCAGCGTCGCCTCAATGATGCCGTCCACCTTGGCCGCCTCGCTCTCCACACCGCTGCCCCTGTGCAGTTAGTGGTCTGTCACGTACACAGTTTCCAACATTGCTACACGTCGGGTAAGGCTCCAGAATTACCAGCGGTAATTGTGGAGCCCGTATGTGTAGCGGATGAAATCGAGCAGCCAGGAAACTTCCTGGACTTTCGACTGTTGTAAGGACGTACCTAAGTTTGCTCTGAGCACACACCTTTCGTTGGATACGCACCCACTTTATTAACAATGGTATAACTTTAGATGCAACGCACAAGCAGCGACAAACTTGCAATAGCAGAGACCTAACGACATCGCTTCCAGATCAGTGAATTTATGAGCGAGTTTGCCGCTGTCAATTTCACCTGCTTCGGGAGGTTGTCTGAATAAACTTACTCGAAGAAGGTACCCTTCCGATATGTGGCATCTTGTGCTGCTAAAGGATGGCTGTGGACATAATCCTCTTTTGCATGCATTCATTTGCAATTGTACGCCACCCTCGTCTTTCACCATTTCTAAAACATTTTCTCGAACCGAGTTTATTTTTCGTAAAACTTGACGCAAGATTAGTAAGATCTAGGGCAAGCTGGAATTTGTAAACACAGAGAAAAATTCTGCAGAGTCGGCAGGTACGAGTTACTCACGTGAGCACAACGAAGGCGTCTTCATCGTCCAGTCGTATCCGCTTGTTCGGCGGCAGCGGCTCGCCGTGCAGCGCGGCCACCATCTCCTCAGGCGTGACAAACTCCACGCCCCCGCCCGCCACGGCGACCGCGGTGTCTGTAGTGCTGGCCGGCTGGCTTACGCTGCTCTCGCTCTCGGCGCGCGGCCGCTTGCGGGCGACAGGCACCGTCTTCGTAACCACCTCCTCCTCGCGGATGGCGTACAGGCCGGTGGAGATGCCGATTGCCTGGGCCACGCTCTCGTCCTCGATCTGTCCGTGCCAGAATGAAAGGGCAGCATTGCACGAATCTCCACACCGAATATCCCGAATATCCGAAAAATCTAATTGTAGATATTTGATTTGCAAACTGAATTATTTGAATGTTCTCCATATGATTCAATTCACTGATATTCACACACCTCTAAAATTTTCTCTTTCACGAATATTCCTCCCCATTGCGGATTTCTGCAGAACTGATTTGCCACAACAAACTCATTTTACTCATTTTTGTGTTTTCAACTATGGTCACAATTTTTTTTGGTAGCAAGCATGCGGGGGCACACCTTCATCAGTTGGTTGCCTGCGTGAGCAGCCTCCTCCCCAGGCTCGACGGGCACCAGGCTCTCCTGGCTCAATGCCCGCATCTCCCGGAGCACCTCTTCCAGCTGGATCAGCATTTCTGGAATCTGTGGAGAGACACATTAAAACTCAGATGAGCTACGACTGCCGGACGCACTGTCAAGGCCGGCATTTCCATGAAAAATTCCACACATTCAGCAACCCAACTTCACCACATGGACCAAAGGAAGTTCCCTCCCTACAGGCACGCTTTTTAAAAGTTGGGGTTTCTTTGAACTCGGGCATCCGAACGAATGATAGAGCTGCCACGTGGGCAACTTTTGATCACAGTCGAGCTCAATTGGGATCGAATTTCATGACTGCGATTGGATCTTTTGCACAGGCTAACAAAGGGAGCGAATTGCAACCGAAAAATTCCAACCGAATCGGTCTGGACTGCAAATGAGAAGGCCCCGTGTGACTGGGGTATACCGTATATACCCTTGTAATTAACACACCTGTATAATAAATGTGCCCCCAACTTTGCTCTTGAAAATTACAAATTTTTGTTTTCCCCGGTTGCTTGGGCACTTGACGGAAAGAGCGACCGTGATAATGCTAAGCCTGTTCTTACCACATGCTGGCCACCAGTGCCGATGCAAAGGCACCTCGCAGACTCGACATATATATGTGTGTGTGTGTATATATATATATATATATATATATATATATATATATTGTCACGTGGTGGTGACGTTCAATAACACAGTAGCAATACTGTGAAGAACAAGACTAGATTTTATTGGGCGAACCTGTGCCCACAAAAACAGGCTACACTTATAACACAACGATAGCGGCGAACACTGTCGGCGATCGTCGAAAATCCGATCAGCGGGTCAAGTGCGTCGGCTTTTATACAGCAGTCATCGAATGTTCCAGACTAATCGTTAGGACCCGCATGCCTTCCACAAAGTTCTACAACATTCGAGTCACGCGATGAAATCAGATAAGACAAGGCTCGGCGACAACAGACAGCGGATAGAAGCATCGATAACTTTCTAGAAACTTCGGATACATGCAGACGCGTCCCGCGCTGTGCGATAAGATTTGTTAGGCGGCGAAACGTGGTCGCCCGATCAATATAAGTACACGTGTCAATACCCCCCTCTTAAAAAGCATCGTCCCGATGCTACAAATATAAGAGAGCGAAACACAAAAGGACGCTTATTAAACATAAGTAACAAAACAACGAAAAGCAATCAAGTCCGAAGGTCAGTTACGCGAAGTCCCAAAGTTCGTCAACGCTGGTGGTACGGCTTGAGTCGCACAACGTGGACAATTTCAGGCCGTGAGCGGCGCCGCTGTGACAGCGAAATGCCGTCTGGCACGACCTCATAGTCCAGTGCGCCAATACGTCGGATGATCTTGTACGGTCCGAAATAGCGACGCAAGAGCTTCTCGCTCAGTCCTCGTCGGCGTATAGGGGTCCAAACCCAAACACGGTCACCGGGCTGGTACTCGACAAAGCGTCGTCGGAGGTTGTAATGTCGGCTGTCGGTCCTCTGCTGGTTCTTGATCCGCAGGCGGGCGAGCTGTCGGGCTTCTTCGGCGCGCTGGAGATAGCTAGCGACGTCAAGATTTTCCTCGTCAGTGACGTGCGGCAGCATGGCGTCGAGCGTCGTCGTCGGATTCCTGCCGTAAACCAGCTTAAACGGCGTGATCTGTGTTGTTTCTTGCACCGCCGTGTTGTAAGCGAATGTTACGTACGGCAAGACGGCATCCCAGGTCTTGTGTTCGACGTCGACGTACATTGCTAGCATGTTGGCGAGGGTCTTGTTCAGGCGCTCCGTGAGACCATTCGTCTGCGGATGGTAGGCAGTCGTCCTCCTGTGACTTGTCTGGCTGTACAGCAGAATGGCTTGGGTGAGCTCTGCTGTAAAAGCCGTTCCTCTGTCGGTGATGAGGATTTCTGGGGCACCATGTCGCAGCAGGATGTTCTCGACGAAAAATTTCGCCACTTCGGCTGCGCTGCCTTTTGGTAGAGCTTTAGTTTCAGCAAAGCGGGTGAGATAGTCCGTTGCCACGATGATCCACTTATTCCCAGATGTTGACGTCGGAAATGGCCCCAACAAATCCATCCCAATCTGCTGGAATGGTCGACGAGGAGGTTCGATCGGCTGTAGTAATCCTGCTGGCCTTGTCGGTGGTGTCTTGCGCCGCTGACAGTCTCGGCATGTCTTGACGTAACGGGCGACGTCGGCGGTGAGGCGCGGCCAGTAATACCTTTCCTGTATCCTCGACAGCGTCCGGGAGAATCCGAGGTGCCCAGCGGTTGGGTCGTCGTGTAAGGCGTGCAGTACTTCTGGACGCAGCGCTGACGGTACAACAAGAAGGTAGCTGGCGCGGACTGGTGAGAAGTTCTTCTTCACGAGCAGGTTGTTTTGTAGCGTGAACGAAGACAACCCGCGCTTAAATGCCCTAGGGACAACATCGGTGTTCCCTTCCAAGTACTCGACGAGGCCTTTTAACTCCGGGTCTGCTCGCTGCTGTTTAGTGAAGTCTTCCGCGCTTATTATTCCAAGGAAGGCGTCGTCGTCCTCGTCGTCTTGTGGCGGGGGATCGATGGGGGCACGTGATAAGCAGTCGGCGTCGGAGTGTTTTCTTCCGGACTTGTATATTACCGTGACGTCATATTCTTGTAGTCTGAGGCTCCACCGGGCCAGCCGTCCTGAAGGGTCCTTTAAGTTAGCTAGCCAACACAACGCGTGATGGTCGCTGACGACTTTGAATGGCCTGCCATAGAGGTAAGGGCGGAATTTTGCTGTAGCCCAAATGATGGCGAGGCATTCCTTTTCAGTCGTAGAATAATTGCCTTCCGCTTTTGACAGCGACCGACTAGCATAAGATATCACCCGTTCAAGTCCGTCTTTCCTCTGGACTAGGACGGCACCGAGGCCTAGGCTACTGGCGTCAGTGTGGATTTCAGTATCGGCGTCCTAGTCGAAGTGTGCAAGCACCGGCGGCGACTGCATGCGTCGTTTGAGTTCTTGAAATGCGTCGGCCTGCGGCGTTTCCCACTTGAACTCCACATCACATTTCGTTAGATGTGTTAGCGGCTCCGCGATGCGTGAAAAGTCCTTGACAAAGCGCCTATAGTAGGCACACATGCCAAGGAATCTGCGCACTGCCTTCTTGTCGATTGGCTGCGGGAACTTTGCGATGGCAGCTGTCTTCTGCGGGTCGGGGCGTACTCCAGATTTGCTGATGACGTGGCCTAGGAATAGAAGCTCATCGTAAGCGAAGCGACACTTTTCCGGCTTCAGAGTGAGCCCTGATGACTTGATGGCCTCTAATACTGTCGCAAGCCGCTTGAGGTGATCGTCGAAATTTCCGGCGAAGACGACGACGTCATCCAAGTAAACAAGACAGGTCTGCCACTTCAATCCTGCTAGAACTGTGTCCATCACGCGCTGGAACGTTGCAGGCGCCGAGCACAGTCCAAATGGCATAACCTTGAATTCATAGAGGCCGTCTGGCATGATGAAGGCGGTCTTTTCGCGATCCCTTTCGTCGACTTCTATTTGCCAGTAGCCAGACTTGAGGTCCATCGATGAGAAGTATTTAGCATTGCAGAGCCGATCCAATGCGTCGTCTATCCGTGGGAGGGGGTATACGTCTTTCTTCGTGATTTTGTTCAGTCGACGATAATCGACGCAGAAACGTAGGGTTCCGTCCTTTTTCTTCACTAAAACAACTGGAGACGCCCACGGGCTTTTCGACGGCTGGATGATGTCGTCGCGCAGCATTTCGTCGACTTGTTGTCTTATAGCTTCGCGTTCTCGCGTCGAAACTCGGTAAGGGCTCTGGCGTAGTGGTCGAGCGCACTCTTCGGTTATTATGCGATGCTTTGCGACTGGTGTTTGTCGAATCCTCGATGACGTCGAAAAGCAGTCTTTGTACCGTCGAAGCAGACTTCTGAGCTTTTGCTGCTTAATCACGGGGAGACTTGGATTTATGTCGAAGTCTGGCTCGGGAACTACGGTCGTCGCGGTAGATGCAACAGAATCCGAGAGGACAAAGGCATCGCTGGTTTCCTGAATTTCCTCGATGTATGCGATCGTCGTGCCCTTGTTGATGTGCTTGAACTCCTGGCTGAAGTTTGTCAGCAACACTTTCGTGTTTCCTCCGTGCAGTCGAGCGATCCCTCTTGCGACGCAAATTTCACGGTCGAGCAGTAAACGTTGGTCGCCTTCGATGACGCCTTCTATGTCAGCGGGTGTTTCGGTGCCGACCGAAATAACAATGCTGGAGCGAGGCGGGATGCTCACTTGATCTTCGAGCACACTCAAGGCGTGGTGACTACGAGGGCTCTCCGGCGGTATCGCTTGATCTTCCGACAGCGTTATTGACTTCGACTTCAGGTCGATGATTGCGCCGTGTTGGTTCAGGAAGTCCATGCCGAGAATGACGTCTCGTGAACACTGTTGCAGGATAACGAAGGTGGCAGGGTAAGTCCGGTCATGAATGGTAATTCTTGCTGCGCAGATTCCACTCGGCGTGATGAGGTGTCCTCCAGCGGTCCGAATTAACGGGCCTTCCCATGCAGTCTTAACTTTCTTCAATTGGGCTGCGATGGGTCCACTCATGACGGAGTAATCGGCTCCTGTGTCTACTAAGGCGGTAACTGCGTGGCCGTCGAGAAGCACGTCGAGGTCGGTGGTTCTTTGTCTTGCGTTACAGTTAGGCCTCGGCGTCGGATCACGGCTGCGTCGAGTTGACCTGTCGTTGGTACGTGGCGTCGTCAGGTGGTCTTTCGTCGGCGTGTTCTTTCCTGCCAGACTTCGTCGGAACGGCGGTGTGACGTCGTTGTTATGTCGTCGAGGTGGTCTCTTCGTCGTCTTCGTCGGCGGCGGAGGATCTTCGTCAGTTCGACGAACAGCAACCGCACCACCATCGGTTGCTGCTTTTAGTTTTCCGGATATGGGCTGACGGACCGACCCCGGGCTGGGCCAGTGTATGGTCGGCGCTGTGGCGACAGGTAGCGGCCTGGTGACGGCGAACGGGACGGTCGTCGAGGGCTCCACTGAGTAGCGGCGAGGTAGTCGGCGATGTCACGAGGGCGTTCACTTTCCCGAGGGCGCGGTGCGTCGACGGCGAACCCTCGCAATCCCATGTCGCGGTATGGGCATCGGCGGTACACATGGCCGGCTTCTCCGCAGTGATAGCAGAGCGGGCGGTGGTCGGGGGCTCGCCAAATGTCCGTCTTCCTCGCGTAGGTACGCTGGGCGACGGGTGGGCGTGCTGGCGGTGGCGGCGGCGGACGACGGAATTGCGTCGTTGCAGGGCCCTGGCGTGATCGCGGAGGGGGACCTTGACGGCGTGCGACGGCGGCGTATGTCATCGCTTCGGGCTGGGGCTGCGGTAATTGTGGTTGCAGCTCGGGAACTCCAAGCGATCGCTGCACCTCTTCTTTGACGATGTCGGCGATCGAAGCCACTTGGGGCTGCGACGAAGGCAGGACCTTGCGCAGTTCTTCGCGCACAATGGCCCTGATGGTCTCCTGAAGGTCGCCGGAATCCAGTCCTTGGATGGCGTACTGCGGCGTGAGCCCCTGGCGGTTATATTGCCGGGTGCGCATCTCCAGAGTTTTCTCGATCGTCGATGCCTCTGCCGAAAACTCAGCTACGGTCTTCGGCGGGTTACGAATAAGTCCTGCGAAAAGTTCTTGCTTGACGCCCCGCATCAGGAAGCGGACTTTTTTCTCTTCTGACATTTCCGGGTCGGCGTGCCGGAAAAGACGGGCCATCTCTTCCGTGAAGATCGCGATCGTCTCGTTTGGCAGCTGCACTCTGGTTTCTAGTAGTGCTTGGGCTCGCTCTTTCCGCACGACGCTTGTAAACGTTTGCAAGAAGCCGCTTCGGAACAGGTCCCACGTCGTTAAGGTGGCTTCTCGATTCTCGAACCAGGTCCTGGCGGCGTCTTCCAGTGCGAAATAGACATGCCGCAGCTTGTCGTCGCTGTCCCAACTGTTAAACCTAGCGACCCTCTCATACGTCTCGAGCCAGGTTTCCGGGTCCTCAAATGTTGATCCGCGGAACGTCGGAGGTTCCCTGGGCTGCTGCAGCACGATGGGGGACGCTGGGGCTGCCATTGGGGTTGCCTTGTCCGCAATCTTCTTGGTCTTCTCAGGTAGAAGTCCGTGCTCCGGGGGCAGCTGTTGAAGACGGCGGCTTGCTCGATGCTCCGGGACTACGTTGGTGTTCTCTTTGCGGTCCGGGCTTGGATCACGGCTTGTCGGGGGCGTCCGGTACATGAACGAAAAGCACCTCCACCAGATGTCACGTGGTGGTGACGTTCAATAACACAGTAGCAATACTGTGAAGAACAAAACTAGATTTTATTGGGCGAACCTGTGCCCACAAAAACAGGCTACACTCATAACACAACGATAGCGGCGAACACTGTCGGCGATCGTTGAAAATCCGATCAGCGGGTCAAGTGCGTCGGCTTTTATACAGCAGTCATCGAATGTTCCAGACTAATCGTTAGGACCCGCATGCCTTCCACAAAGTTCTACAACATTCGAGTCACGCGATGAAATCAGATAAGACAAGGCTCGGCGACAACAGACAGCGGATAGAAGCATCGATAACTTTCTAGAAACTTCGGATACATGCAGACGCGTCCCGCGCTGTGCGATAAGATTTGTTAGGCGGCGAAACGTGGTCGCCCGATCAATATAAGTACACGTGTCAATATATATATATATATATAGAGAGAGAGAGAGAGAGAGAGAGAGAAACACAAATGGCTCTCTACAACAGTCACTTTGCGCAGTTTACCGACTTTGCTCTGGCGTAACTCTGACTTTACTCTGACGTGCACAGTCACAGGGCGCGGCCAGGCACTATGCACGGGAGAGTACAAGTGAAGAAGGGGCAACCGTCACTTGGTCGGCGTAGTGAGGACACTCGGGTGTAGTGTCAAACTCGCGTGTCTGTTGCTAGTTTTTCTGCCTGTCTCTGGCTTCGCTGTGTGCGATGGGCCCCAAGTCGAGTTACACGCCTGCTATGGCACAGAGAGTTTATCTGCGCACAAAATGGAGGAAACGACGATCAGACACCGATAAACTTTGACATGCTGATGAGCAGGACGGTTGAGGAAAGAGAGTACGAAGTGTGCTTGTCAAAACAACAGGTGTCAAAAAGCAATGCTTCAATGTGACGCTTGCGATAATGGCAAGTTGCTGAAAGCGGCTGCAAGGACGAGGTGTTGTGGATCCATGGTGTGGATGAAGAGGCCAGCGACCAGGATGACAGGTCCCGTGGTTTCGATGCGGAGTTGAGTGCAATGAAAACGCTGTTAGGGTTTGCAAATAACATACGTGTACATTTACCACAAAGATAAGTTAGCTAATGCATTTTTCAAATCATTACCATCTTACTTTTCAATTTTTGCCATTTCAAGAAGGTTCCCATAAAATTGACCCCACATAACAAACGCACCCCCCAACTTTGCTTCGTTCTCTCTTTTTTTAAGTGCATTCATTACGCCAGCTTATATGGCAATACATGAAAAGTAGTACAGGTCTCTGGAAGTCAAAGAAAAGGGTGGGTGACGTTCTTAATGAGACTGTAGGCCCTGCGCTGCACCGGAACCACATTACATGCAAACATTTGCCACGTTGTCTCGTGACCGAGAAAGTTTCTTGACCGTGTTCAAGGCATGCTGTGGGGGCCCTTTTAACCATCACCAAGTCACCGCTTACCTGCAGCTGAGGAGGGTCTCCCTTTTCGCACTTGGTGAGCAGAAACTCCCAGAGAGACACAGAGTCTGCAAGCCGCGGTAGGACCACTTCCATCAGCTCCTCCTCTCGGCAAGCTTTGGTCACCTGCAGCACAAAGAAGCCACAGGTGAAAACCAGGCCATAACAATGTGCAAGATCAGTATAGCTGGTATTTTTCACTGCTGCTTCCTTACAGTGCACAAGTGAAACTTCTGTCGCACTTCTCTCAGCACAGGCGGCCCTTTGTGCAGAGGCACGACTCGTGTGAACACACCGACAGGGTGATGCAAGTCCCATGTCTTAAAAGGAGCCCAGACATGGTTGTCCAGCTATTCTCAGCTTATCATGGAACTGAGGGTTAAAGCGCCGATATGGTTTTAAGCACAAGAAAACTGCGCTCTTGTTGCACATAAAAATCCAAAATTCCAGCTTGAAACTGCTGCCTCTAAGCCCCTCCCAGCAATGACGACTACCATTTTGGAATGGCTAGTGTGATGTCAAGAAGTGCGGGCCTTAGGATCACTACTGTGTCGTCTGCTCCAGAACCACGTGCATACCCACTGCTTAGCTTCTTGGAGTGAAATGTATGCAGCAGAACATGCAGAGTTTGTAAGCCTGCCAGTCCTTTCCTCCTAGACATTACATTTCGTGCACTCTTTCAAAAATTTGCAAAGAATGACAATTGACTCTCTATATTGCATACGCTCTGACACTCAATGCTGCAGCAAGTATGTCGCCATTACACTGTGCCCACAATTCTCTCATTCACACGGCAAGAATAGCACAAACAAGAAAACTCCTGCAGAAATTATCTCGGGCTGACCGCCAAGATGCACAAGTGAAAACAGAAGCATGTGCACCGTGAACAATGACAATGAAAATGCCCTTCATTTTGTCACCCCTGATCATTTCCAGACTGCTGTACAGTTCAATTGCAAGGTAAAAAATTCAAACACAAATCTTCTACCGCACCATATGCGCCTAAATTTTTGCCAGCTTGCTGCAGGATACATCTGGAAGCTTCAACATTAGGTGCAATATCCCCACCTGGCTTTTGTTCTTGCATCTTTTCTGGCTTACCGAGCTTCCTCTCGAGGTAAGACAAGATTTTTTCATATTGTACAAGGCTTATTTACTAATACTATGGCAACAAAAACATTTTTTTTTTTCACTTAGTGTCTGTTTAAGTACATTATCCTGATCTGATTTGGACCAGCTGCACGCACACTACTCTACGTCCTAAGCAAGCCCCCACCCACCTCTCTGAGCCGAGCTTTCCGCCGCATGGAGGCCAGGTCGGCGTACCGGCCCCGCTGTGGTGCCGCCATGTACATGGCCGGGTTGTTGGTGCCGCTCGTCGGAGGTGTGTCCGTGGTAGTGGTGCTCTCCCCTGCTGCAATTTCGTCGGAAAAAGACGTCTCAGCATTAGCGCTGCCCACCGAAACACTGTGCTGGCACGGTTCACGGGTCTGGTTGGTCAGCAATTACAGCGCGGCCCATCGTTAAAGGGAACGCTCTAATGCACGGCTTTCAATGTGCTGGCGCTCTAGGCGCAAGTGCTGACTGAAACTGTGTCAATGCACTGCACGGGGTTACGAGAAGCAGCACAAGTCGCGTGCTGCAAAAGCACGCGACTTGTGCTTCGAATTGTAGACTCGAGAGAGGCAAAAAATTTACACGGGCTCCACATTCATGTGTTGCCTTTAACAGTTAAGTGCACTGTACGCACAGCACGAGAGGAGGACTACAGGGGTGGTCTTGATGCTTTGTTCTCAGTTCCACTCTCGTCTGCTCACACGACTTGTATTTGCAATGCCCCACTGAAAACCTTAAAAAAAGAAAAGAAGCTCGTTGTCTGGAAAAATAATTTTCCCTGCTAAGCCAGTGTTTTTAGCATCAGCCAAAGTGTGTACCACGTGCCTTTCAGAAAAACAGTTTAGAAAGTTGGCGGGAACTGGTTTTAAGCCAAGCTCCGTGTGGGTGTCTGCGAGAAATGCAGTACTCTTTTACCAACCATTCTTAAGTGCAGAGCACAGAACAAAGTTGGGCATATCCACCAAAAAACGGCTCAAGCAATGTAAACTATTGCCGCAGACATATTTGAAACTACAAACATGGCCGACAGAAACCAACCCATTGCACATGCTAATACGGTGAACCAACCTCGTCCTGAACGAAGTGCTGCTCATAGAAATTTGTTTCCACCCGTGAACAATACGGTCACACACCAATGCTGTTTCGCGACTGCATATCGCCGTTGCCTGGCTTCGCATTTACATGAGCATGCACGCATTTGCTTTCCAAGCCATTTTCACCATGCATCAATACAACTTTGCTTCGTATTTTGGGGAAAATGTCCCCCGTGCTCCTTGGGGCTCATTCACTGTCACTCGACTGCGTTTACGAGCCAATATGCGCATGTGTTCTAAAGCCCACTTTGCTGCACATCGAAGACATTCCTGCTTCATTTGACGCCTTCTTCCGACCCTCTGCCTCCTCCGCATTCAGTGCTCACTTCAGTTGCACTTCGTATGCGAAAAGGAAAAACCTGCCATCCACCTGACTGTAGCGCAAAGCTACAAAGGAAAGCCATACGGGTTTCTCAGAAAGAAAGCTTGGTAGATGAACAAAAGAATTTCTCCTGGTCCGGGGATCTAATCTGGGACTGAAGCCTGTCACGGGCAGTTGCTCTACCGTCCGAGCAAACAAGGAGGCTAGTCTCTAGAGGTCGAATTAATCAATAACTTGAAGCACAGGGATGCTGAATATAGCAAATGAGCTCTGCGGATGCCCACAAATACAGGTTCCGCTGTAGGTTTACGCTAGTCGGGTGGATGACAATTTTTTCTTTCCATAAGCCTTCCTCCATCTAGGGGGCTTTTGCAGGACTAATTTGTAATATTGTACGAATTAGAATTCGCATCTCTACTCGTGAGTATAATGACCCTGATTGGCCCAAGCCACAGTTCCCATTATCTCCAGGACTGGCCTGCCGTGCAAGGCAGCATCCACCACCTGCCAAGTAGCCGGAAACGAGGCAAAGAAAGTTTTTGCTTTAAAAAAAATGTTCAATGAGGGGTTGAATCAAAGAGCTCCCATCTGGACCCTGCCGGCTTCTTCCGCCGTCATCTGGTCTGTTTGCCACATTTTTTTATAGTACCCAAAAGAATGCAATACAAGTGTTGCTTTCGAGCACGAAAGAAGCTTCAGTGTTCAGCTGCTGCTGCATCTGATAGGACCAAAATCAATGCTTTACCTTGGGCGACCATTTCGTCAACATCTGAAGGGTTTCCGTGGTCCGGGTACAGCCTGAGATGCCTGCAGAGTCCACCACGGCCGATGTAGGACTTGGAACAGGTTGGACATTTGAAGTTTCGCGGCCTCCCGCCATAACCTGCGACAGGAGAGTCCACGTTTTCATGCTGTGCTCGCAAAGCAAAGAGTTAACCAATTCTTAAAGCTGCAGCCTACAGATGCCCAGATTGAGAGCGGAAAGTTGGGCTAGTTGACTTGAGCATTAACATTCCGACAAACAGTTGCCAGCTGTGAACCACAGGAAAATGGACAACACAGATGCTGACTATCAACTTTTGGCTGATTCAAAGAAAATAAATATATACAGAGTTACAGCCAATGGCCATCTTTAGAGGGACACTAAAGAGAAAATTAACGTGAGCTGTATTGGTAAATTTTAATGACCCTAATATCGAAGAAAAAAAAAAAAGGCGCTATGACTGTGAGAGGTGGTTTAAGCCAGAAAAGATGCAGAAACAAAAGACTAGCTGTGATGGGTTCCCGCACGAGCGGGCTGTGATGGCATAGATTTTGGGGCCGTCTGCTCAGGCCTAGTTAATTCTGTATCAATAAATGTAGACTACTGCATTTTAAAGGAATTGGAGACTGAACTCTACAGGTTTCTAGGATTACTACTATGCCACAGCAGCCTCAATACGAGAACACTTGAAATTCCTGATGTCACGACTGGCGTAGCTCAGGTCTGGCCTGAAATGCAAGAAACGTAAGCTTGGCCCTCACATTCTTTTCTGTAGTGGACAAAACATTGACCGCAAAACTAATGCAAATACAGTATTTAAACATTACCTTCTAGATCGAAATAGAGTTAATCTTTCTCTTTAGCATCCCTCTAAAAATTTCCCGCCTTATTTGTGTAACGCTTATTTTTTTTAAATAATAAGAGAGTTGGTAGCACCTGTGTTGTCTGTATTCATGTGGTCTTGTAGCTAGAGCTGTTTTTCAGGATGTTGATTTATTTACACATGACCTACATCGCCACAAGGCATTGTGCAACGTGGGGGGGGGGGGACATGGATCACAACATAACACAATTATAGCAATAGATTGTTGTACAAGACATGTAATAAAGGAAGAACAGAAACATGCAAATTATGCAATATATACATATATGTAAGCATTGCCACAAACATACATCCTAAACAATAGAGACACTTCGGAAGACTAATTCTATTCATGTCAACATTATTGGTGTCTATGTTATCGTAGGCAAGAGAAAAAAAGTTCATTATTAGTTTTGTTAACGATACTGTCTGGGAACCGGTTCAACTCTTGTATAGTTCTTATGAAGAACAAACTATCAAAAGGGTACGTTTTGAATGGGTATTCTAATATTTTTCGTGAATTATCTTGAAGCAAGAAATACGCCGGTTCTGAGAGGTATTCATGGGGATTAATGGCATTATTATTATAATAAACATGAAAAAATTTAAGCCGAAGTTTCTGCCTTCTTATTGTTAATGGCTCCCATCCCAACGTCTTCTTTAATTCGGAAATACTTGAAAATGAATTATAGTTATTTTTTACAAATCGAACTGCTTGATTTTGCACTTTATGCAGTCTATCGATTAGGTACAGCTGATGAGGGTCCCAAATTACTTGAGCATAATCTAGAATGGATCTTACATACAGAAAGTAAAGTGTTTGTTTTACGGTTGGTGAAGCCTGCTTGAAGTGCCTTCATATAAAATATAACATCTTACTCACCCTTGTCACTAACTTCTATGTGCTTATTCCACTTAAAGAAAAGTAGACACCAAGATACTTATAGTCAGACTCGCTGCTAATTATTGGATTGTTAATGGTGTAGCTTGTTTCTAATTTATGGATACGGTTGGTGAATATTATGCGGCAACATTTCAGGCAGTTTAGGCTCATTTTCCATTTTTGACACTACAGCGATATTGTGTGCAAGTCTATGCAAAGTTTTGGCATCTCCATGATTTGATTGTCGTGGACACTACGCAGTCATCTGCAAATAACTTAATGGGAGAGGTGATATGTCAAACGATGCTATTAATATAAATTAAGAACAAAAGCAGTCCTAATACACTCCCTTGTGGTACACCAGACGTCACGGTTACTGCAGATGATTTTGAGCCATTAAGAACTACACTTTGTTGGCGACCGTTAGTAACTTTTTATCCATTTAATAACTTTAATGTTTACGTTTACGGAAATCATTGCAAATTCTAATAGGTTATGCAGTATAGTGGAAATCAAGGAACACTGCTTCTACTTGAGAATTGCTGCCTAAAGAATGTGAAATGTAATGTTGAAATTTGACTAGCTGCGTAATACATGAGCATCCATTTCTAAAACCATGCTGTGATGGTGTGAAGACGCCGACTGAATCAAGGTATTTGACCATTTCACTGTAAATTATGTGCTCAAATAGCCAGAATAAGGCAAAAATGCCTGGAATAAGGCAAATAAATGAAGACTACTTTATGAGAACAGCAAGGCATCAAATAATATAGACCACAATGCTCTATAGTAACACCTAGTCAGTGGCCATAACGCTCACTGGTCAATGCTTAAGCTTGACAGATATGCAGTGAGTGAGGATGCTGAGTGAATACACAGTACCCAGCAGCATATATGACAGTGCTTGCATATAAACCACAAACCGATTATGATTCAACAATAAATACCACTACTGCAGGCGATGTTTAGCTGTCCGGTACAAAACTGCAACAGGTCCACTCAATTGTTATTCTGGCATAAGCCTGTTTTACACGAGTGATTTCAAGCCACGCTTTTTGTAAAATGCAGTACTTGCACATACAGAATTCCCACTCCCATTTTCACATACATCAACTGTAGCAGCTCTGGTTTCTGCATTTGCGAGGATCTAGCGCAAGACTTGCTTGCTGGCGTAGGTTTGCAATAATCTGCACAAGATTCGCCAACCTAAGGTGTTGCAACACTAGACCAAAGGGTGTAATAGACACGTACTACCTGCTGCCTCTCCAACTATACTGCTCTGCTATGAATAGCTGAAGACAACTGACAATTCATTGTGCTGCATCCTCTCCGACTTCTTTAGGGCACTTGGCACTCGCAATAAATGATGCCCATAATGACACCTGTCCTAGAACAAGCTCATGAGTAGCACTCATTGTGACCCCTGTAGATCAAGTAGCTGGCATGACGAAGACGACTGACGATTCCTTTTTGTTAAGTAGAGTTTGGCTGGTTCAGGTGCTCAACACTTGCCGAAGTTGATGCACACAATAACGTCTGTCCCAGAATGGGATTCCCCAAGTAGCACTAATTAATTCTGGCATTGTTACAAATTGACGTCTCCAATCCCTTAGAGATCCTTTCGACAACGCCAGCAAACGACTCACCGGTGAAGGAACGCCGGCTGCGATCCTCGTCGTCGCTGACCTGGTAGTCAGAGTAGCCACCGTCTGAGTCGTCGTACGGCTCATCGTCGAAATCCAGATGGTGGATGCGCTTGTAGTCCTTCACCATATATGAGGGCGGCTTGGAGATTCTGCCCGAGCGTGTGCGTGGCCGATGCTTCTTCTTCTCTTCCTTCTCCTCGCGTGAGAGCTCGGGCCCGTCGCTACGCGGGTCGTCTTCTTCCACGACCCGCCTGGCGAGGCCCCGGCCACGCGGCCGACCCCTTCCCCGACCCGAGTATGAGCCCCGACCCCTGGTCGCTGTAGGCCTCGAAGTCGTCTGCTTGGAGCCCAGCTCCGATGGGTAGATGACCCGGTAGATGATGCGGGTGTTGGTCTGCGGGTTGAACACCACAGCCGAGCCGCCATTCTGGATGGCTCTATTCACCTGCGTGAAGCGATGAGGGACAATTCAATGCTGAATTTGTTACCACTCTGTTGCAAGTTGACTTTCGCCATGTATCCATAGTCCATCCAAGTGGTGTCTCATAAATGCAGTAAACCCGAAGGTAAGTGCGGTGTTTTGGGGCATGGATGTAAACAATTAAAATCAAATCCTATGCCATGACCTGAACTAGGCTGACTGAGAAACCCCTCTCCATGTCTCTGAATGATACCTGCTCAGTGCTTGACCGCTATTTCACAGCAAATTACACACGTCACCCTCGTTGTCTGACACACTAATTAACAGCTTGCTTTTCATTAATATCCACTTCACTGCTGTAACACACCAGAAGCTGCACGTTCATCATGTCTGCAGGGCGCTTCAATTTGGCATTTTAATTTCAGCTACAGCCATCAGGAACACATCTTTACCCTCTAATCCTTTCTGTTCTCTCTTTGCCTGCTATATTAACACCCTGTGTAAGAATCTACAACTGGTACAGCGCAACATAGAAAGGAAGAAACAAGCCAAGCCGGCCAGATGAAAGAACAGAGCACTGACTTCCAACTTGTTTCTTCCTTTCTATGTTCTGCTGTACCAGTTTTAGGATGCAATACCAACTCGCCCAATCCTCAACCCCAGTGAACCTGTATAAGACCAAGCCATGGCAAAAACCGAAGACAACCCAGCGGACCGAATAACTGGCACCCAGGAGCGCCAATTTTGTAGATGCGTGACCAATGAATCGAGAGTTGCGAATTCAACTCTCAACAGATGTCTCCCTGCCCCTCCGTTCTCCTTTAGTAATGACCCATGACTCAGCTACTTCGTGTGACATCTAGGTGCGAGCTGTCATCCCGAGCTCCTTTCACGTTAAGCCCTGGAAGTACTCTACACTGCAATCCAGTTTTCATTTACCTATTTAGGTAAAACTGACATTCTGTGTACATTTGAAGTCAAATGTGTAGAAAACACATACACAAGGTATCAGTCAGCCCCCTGCCCATGCATAAGAAAGGGTTCCATGAATATGAGCAATAAACTCGCAATAGTCAGCTTTTGCTTGTGTTGTTTTACGCAAACTGATGGCCAGCCCCAAAAACACTCTGAAGAACTGACACCCGTTTGCCTGAATTTGTTGTAACGCTAACCAGCGTCACATAACCCTGGAACATGAGCACATTCAAGCTAAAAACCAGACCAAATGCCTCTGGAACTACCACTGTGGTATAAATGCTCGATGTACTCCTGCACTATGAACAAGAGCAATTCTATGCTCAAGCACAAGACAAGAAAAAAAGAAAGATAAAAAAAAAGGAAAGGAAGGATGTGCCAACATTTGTGGCCATGCGCTTTCCCGATCAGTCATTTTCTGTGCTGAGCTAGAACAATGCATGTCAACCAGAACCAGACCGGCTTGCCAACTTCACTTCATGGTCAAACAAAATGCAGTACCATACAGGATCTATTACTACTGTGAATCCTATGACAATGTGTAACAGTCGAGTCAGATCATGGAGCTACAGTGGTTCCATAATGCAATGTGCCTGCAGTAGTGTAGGAAACTTGCAGACGGTGTAGCTACTATTCAAACAGCGTCAGTTAAGTTTCATTTTTGGACAACCACATTGGCAGCACCATCATGGAGAGGAACCACCTCCTAATGTTCACAAATTTCTTCTGCTCTATATCAATAGTGCCCAAATTTTTTAATCATGTTATTTTACTCAATCAATCTGCTCCCTTAATACTCATGGACAGTACAATCAAGTGGAAGCTAAGGGGGCGGAACTTCCGCAAGGGTTACCACACCAAGTAATCCGGCAGAGTTTGACAGCGCTTTGGGTTTCGCACTTGGCTCGACGAAAAATGGAAAACCAGAAAAATAAGTCAAATTTGAAATTTGGTGGTGTTGTTTGTCTTACTTTGCTGTTAAAAATAAGGTGTTTATGCCTTCTCTTGTCCAGCTTAAAGTAACACAAATGAAAATGGGGAACAATTTTTCGGACGGGCTCTTACTTGTGCGCATTTTGCCTCCGTAGCTTTTTCTTCATTGTCACAGAAGGTTGTCCGCGAGTGTAGTCGTACGCACCTTCCCTTTAGGCTCACTAACTACTCGAGGAGACAACAAAGTCCAGGGATCGCCTCGTGCAGTATTTTTCTTTCATTTCTCTCTGTCCATGCTCTCAAATGTGCACTGTGTGTCAGCATCTCACTTTCTTCACCTCGACTACAGCTTATCCATTCTTCACGCAAGAAGCAATGCCGACCCATTGTTAGTATAAGGAACTGCTGCAAATCGCCAAGTTCTCCAGAACTTCTGCACTTCAAACTGATAAGAACATGTGTTCTTGCCAACTGGAGTGCTTAACAAACAGTCGTCACTGTTAATTTTGGTGCAACCACGATCCAACATTGAAAGCTAGCCTGTGAATATTGGGGACGATCGAGTACACACCTATGCAAGACACATTGAAGAACAGCTAGGTGAGAGTGGAAGCCAATGTGGAGAACATTAGACTGAGCTATATGGCTCAGGATGCAAGCTCACAGGATGAAGTACTATCGACAAGCTATAAGCCACATGCCAATAAAGAAAGGAGACAATGCTACGTGCAGTAGGGGGAGAAAAAAAACTAGCACCTAGACAGGGATAAGTCTGTACGTCAGATAAAAACGCAGATAACATAGGCTCTCAGCACCTTTTCACTGTCTGCAGCTTCAAATAATGTATGCTGGCAGGAATACTAAGGAAACTTGTCACTCAGCCCTGAACACATCAGTAAGGCGGAACTGCAAAAAAGGGTCGATAATGGGAAAATTTTGTTGCAGTAGTACAATATTGCACAGAGTTTTGCCTAGTACCATGACTGGATTCAGTGCATGCTCCATTTCACCAGCAATGAATCAACATTACACGTCAGCAGAGGTAGCAGACTGAGTTTTACTCACTGGAAAGAATAGTAGCGTCATATGTTCTAAGGTGTATATCATTATCATCATAACTATCAGCTAATATTTTATATCCACTGCATCATGAAGGCCCCTCCCAGCAATCTCCAGTTACCCTTTCTTGTGCTATCTGATGCAACTTGCACCTACAAATTTCCTAATTTCCTGCCATCCTCGAACACACTTCCCTTCCCTTGGCACCCATTTTGTAACTCTAATGGTCCACCGGTTATCTGCCCTACGCATTACATTGCTTGCCCAGCTCTATTTTTTTGTTTCGCTCTTAATGTCAACTAGAATATCAGCTATTCCCGTTTGCTCACTGGTCCACAGCACTCTCTTCCCATTTTTTAAAACTACGCCCAATATTTTTCGTCTCATTGCACTTTGCGTGGTCCTTAACTGGTTCTTGAGCTTCACTGTTAACATCAAATTTTCTGTCCAATATGTTAGCACCAGTAGAATGCAATGATTGCATGATTTTCTTTACCGACGACAGTGGTATGATCCCAGTAGGAGTAGGTAATGCCTGCCATATGCACTCCAACACATTTATTGTTATTCTTCTGTAAATTTCTGTCTCATGATCAGGGTTCCCTGTGAATAGTTGACCTCAATAAAAGTGCTCCTGTACAGACTCTAGAGGCCGATTGACTGTCATGAATTCTTGTTCCCTTGTGAGGCTATTGAACATAAGCTTGGCCCTAAGTGTATTAATCTTCAATCCTACTCTTATAGTTTCTCAGTTAAGGTCCTAAATCATTTTTGCAATTTATCCGCAGTGCACATGTACACGTATATGCAGTGCATCGGAACAGCACAGGTAACACAGCCAGCTAGGAGAAATGTGGGGTTCCAATGAACAGAAAGAACTGGAACAAGGAAAGTGTTGAGGTGTGTAGAAAAGATTACCAGAAGTTTATCAAAGCAGGAGAATGACCGCCAAAGTAAGAGGAATGAAGTCTGGAGTGGCAGAGAATTTGACTAGTGTCAGATGGGAAAATGTGCAAGTACAGAGTGGGCTTGGTTAACACAGCAGGCGTCCAGAGGCAGTCACTACGACAAACAGACTTACACAACGACAACAGACTTACAAAGGCTGATGATCGTTTGCTATCGCAAAAGAAGCGGCAATTAAAAGCACTGGCAAGTTTTAAAGAATCATGCTGACCACAGCAGCTGTCCAAACCGTACTTCTTGGTCAGCAGATGTGCCTACAATAATATGCAATGTGCTCTGCTGACCATGTACGATGAAATAAATGGCTTAGGTAAGCAGTTTTGTCAACTTTGGTGACATCGCTTTGCATAGCACTTGTGTCAACGATAGCTTTGTAAATTGTTAAATACCCAGATATGCAGATAACTAACGCTTGCAGCATGAATCGCAAGACCTTTTCATAGTGCTGACATAAAAGAATGCCTAAAGGTCACCACAGATGCCTAAAGAAAAATGTGATGATTCAGTGTGACATTATAATGTTAGCGGGCTCAGTCAATAGCATTTCAATGGCACCAGCTGGCTATGTGTGCTGCTACGGCTCCCAGTTTGTTTAAGTTCGTGTTCACACGGCCAGAATGAATGGCAACGGTACTGACTAGATTCTTCGGCTCATTTCACAGGACCACAGCATCCATATTCCCTCCTCCCCTGAACACCTGCGTTTTGACACGTGGTGTAGTAACGTGTGCACGACAGCAATGGTAAACCAAGCACGTGCAAAGCAGGCGAATGAATGAACCTGCACGTATACGACAGCTCAAACCCAGCGCGGTGCATCCCAAATTCTAGCACCGCGGTTGAACACGTGAGAACAGGGCACACAGACACGCACGCACATCCTTTTCTTTCAACTCGGCTGCCCAGAGGGCCACCGCAAGGCAGCCTCCCACACAACACGGCCAGCGCGGGAAAAACGAAGCACCACCGCACGGGACCGCGTATTCACCTGCTGTTGCTGCAGCACGTGGGCGATCTGCTGAAGCTGCTCCGGGGACAGCACCTGGGTCGAGTGGTACGTGTTGCCCTGCTGGATGATCTGTATCGGGTTCTCCGACGATCCCAGCGGCGCGGAGCTCTGCTTCTGCGAGGTGGCCGAGGCGGCCGGCTGGATCGTGACGGGGGCATCGGCGCTCTCTTCGTCGTCTGCGACACTGGGCGCGGCCGAGGCGTCGTTCTCGTCCTCCGCGGCGGCGGCAGGCGACTGCTCGTCCGCCGCGGCCACCATCTCCTCGTCCTGCTGCTGCTGCTGCAGCGGAGCGGGCGACGGCTCGGCGTCAACCGCCATCGGTGTCGCTTCCTCGGCCTCGGCGACTGGCTCGCCGCCGCCGACCCCGCCGCCGTTCTCGGGCAGCTCTCCGTTCTCGGCGGCTTCGACGGGCGCGGCTCCTTCGGCGTCTTCCACGGCATCCGCCGCCAAGTCCTGCGCCGCGAGCACGGCGGCGGGAGACACGTCGCCTCCCGCCGAGCTGTTGACGGTGGCGGGATCGTGGGCCTCGGCGGCCGCCTCGCCGTCGACGACGCCGACGAGCACCGCCTTGTCGGAGATCTGGGCGTCTTCGCCAACCTCCTGGCGCAGGATGCCGTCCGGCAGCTCCTCTTCGTCGCCGCCGTGCTGCAGCCCCACGGCGACGCTGTCGTCGGGCGCGTACGACACCTGATCATCGTACTCGCCTCCCGCCGACGCCTCCTGGAACGCCTGCTGCAGGATGTCAGCGGTCGAAACGTCGGCCGACACCGCCGGGACCGCGTCGCCGTCCAATTTGCCGTCGGCGACCACGGAGCTTTCGCCTTCGCCCGCGCTCGCGCCAACTACCATGAGGTTTTGTTGTTGTAGGTCTGCGTCCGCCATCTTGGCGCTCCGACGGGCGCCTGACTCGTATGACACCTATATCGTTTGTAAAACTGTCGCGCTCGCCGCTCGTTGCGCCAATTAATGAAGCGCACTTATCTTGCGGGCCGCCGGCACGGAGAAACGGGTCCTGGGAGTCGATGCCGAAAACCGTACGCGTTCTGCTATTTTACCGAGGTCAGCGCGAACATCCGCCATGACGCAGTTGCTGCGCCGTTCGTTCTTCACGAAACGACCCGAGCGCCAACTCGGCGCGGCAGGGGGCGCTGTCAGCGATTAACGAATTCGCGCCTCGAGACATTAAACGTAATTAATCAACAATATCGTGTCATTACCAGCATTTAAATATACAGATGAGTGCATCGTACAGTTGTACGCATGGTGGTTTGTCTTGATTTACGTCAAATCTTGAGCTTAACTTCAAATTTTGTATTAACCGAGAAAACCACCAGTACCATTGGTGCGTTTGTGTATTATGGGTATATAAGACGGATCAAATTAATGATGTACGCCCAGACGAGCCTCGGTGGTCCGGGGTGCGGGCTTCAAACCCGTAGCTGATTGACGTCAGAGTGGTTCGATTCCACCTTCTGGGCGTACCCTTTTGCAGCTGCGCAAGACTAACTGTATTACTATCTGACAACAGCACTATGGGAGAAAGTAGCAGTGCTCTTTTTTTTTTTTTTTCCAGTCGACATCTCGGTTCTGAAGAAGAACGGCAGAATGGGCGAGTTGTCGGCTTTCCGTAATGTTTAAAAATGTATATCGGTTCTGTAGTTCAATTCAGAAACGTTATGTTCAGACCACCGAGTTTCAGACTTAATTACGAGAAACTACTAAACACTGAAAAGTGATTACTCACAGTATATATGCATTCATAACTTCCTAAATTATACGTGTTCTTGCGTGGCACTGGCAGCTAGTGCAGACAGTTACGCACTCTTCTTTATGTGCGTACTTAATAATGCATAGAGCTCTGGGCAGTTCATTTTGTTTACTGAAACCATTGCTACTGCACTAGAAATGCAGAAACACGTATATTTCAGGTGTAGGTGTGAGTACGTACGTACTAGCTCTGAGTAATACTGCAGTATTTAGTTGCTTCTCCTATTAGTTAAGTCTGAACCACGGTGGCCTGAACAACTAGATCAGCGGTCTCTCTTCTAAAGGAAAAGGAATCGCACGACTGTTTGCAGCGATGCCGGAGGTCGAAGATATTCTGTGAATTGAATTAAGTGAACCTGTATGCTAAGGTACTGCTACCTATACATCCTACGGGACCAAACAGCGGCCACGAGGAGGTTGGGTTGAGGAGCGATATTTCCGTCCCTGCAACAGATGGGACCACTGGGTCGCGCGCAACGATCCCGAATAAACGTCTTGTAGCGATATACATATATAAATGTTGAAATTTCGCGCGGTGCTCGATATATGTAATGGGTGTGGTCCATCACATATACGCTACAGAGGAGTCGTAATTCACGGTCATGCGATAAACAAAAAGAGCGCCAGTATATGCAGGTTCTGTTCTGCAACGCACATGACGACCAATAATGGACACGCGTATTGGTGGATATACGCGCGTCCATTCAGTAGATGACGTAGGACGCGTCTCGCGCGTCCACGAACGCGTGTCAGCTGCACAGCACGTACTGTACAGGGTATTGCATATTTCGCTGCACCTGTTCGAAAAAAACATTTTACGCTCACCGCTCCATTGTTCTTGCTCAAATTTTGCAGAAATATCGCATTTTGGAGTCTACGTCGTTTAGCATAACACTTGGCACAGTTAATTGCCTGATTTTTAAGACAAAAGTGCAAATTAACCTGTACTTACGTGAATGCGAGTTGCTGCACCGACGGCGCAAGCATAAACTTGTATCGCCGCCTGCCGGCAGTTGCAGAAAGCAGCATTTCAGGAAGAGCTTCAGCGCGTTCTAGGCATGGTTCCAGGAGCGGGCAACTAAGGGGCATTACGGGCAACACGTGGCAGTCATCCCTGAAGCGCTGCTTTCCGCAGCTGCCGGCAGGTGGCAACAAAAGTTTAAGCTCGTATTCCTATAAGTGCAGGCAAATTCGCACTTTTCTCTTAAAAACCAGGCAAATAACTGTGCCAAGTGCTGTACTAAACAATCTAGACTCCAAAATGCGATTTTTCCGCAAAATTTGAGCAAGCACAGTGCAGCGGTGAGCGCAAAATCTTTTTTCAAGCATTCGCAGCGAAATATGCAGGCCCCTGATATGTTGTGAAGAGTTCAACGGAATACCGTCTTGTCAGGTAAAAGCATTGTTAGAAAATCAAGCGGGTCGCTGACCAAGGTCAAAATGTCACCAGGTAAACTGGGACATGTCACGAGATGTACTGGGACAACGCGCGTATTGTGGCCGCAGAGAAAAACTATAGACAACGAGGCCCAATCTCGAATCACTAATAATTCAAACGACAAATAAGACGATCAATAGATCGTCCGGCACTCTAAAACACATGTACTCCCGAACTTTGCGTCGTGTGCTGAACGCTGTTTAATAACCTTGTACATAGCCGACATTCCATTGGGAACGAGGGATCCGCCCAAGCAACAAAAAGTCCGTGGCAAAAGGTCGGCCCGACGTCTCCGGCCGACTGCAAAACGGTTGGCCCGACTTCGGCAACCAAGGGCGGCCCAGCTTTGGGGATTGACATTGGCCTAACGTCGGCCGATCGTCGGCAATCGATGTAGGCCCGACCACTGTGGCCGACTTGGCCGACGGCGTCCCATACGAGGGCCTACCTAGGTTTTAGGTACGTAGTCAGTCGGCCAGCCGTAAGGCCATTCTATTTGGCCAACGCAGCCGAGCGCATGCCACACGCGGGCAAGCCATGGCCCTGACGACAATAATGGTCGGCATTGCATCGGCCCGGTGCTGATAGCCGACGTTGCTTCTGACGCTCCGAATAATCGTAGCATTTGCATCATGCACTTACAATAGCATGCGCATCATGCTTGTGTGGTGGCCGGCATAGAAGTACCACACGAAAGCGAACGCGTTTTTGTACTTTTCATGCCACATAAATACCAGGCAAAATATTCTTATACAGGTCTTTATTTCTTGTATTTGTCTTGGATATATACACCCACACGTTCACAAAAGTTTCAAATGCTAGTTCATGGTGGGCTTGAAGCGGGGTCAGGGCGCCTTCTCTCGTTCCGGCCTCCATCCCTGTCAGCTGCTCCGACTAACCAGCGTTTCGTGACTCACGCCACTGATGCCAGCGAAGCGTCTGGGAAGGTGCTCCTCACAGATGCTGCAATAAAGCGGCACATATAAGAAAGCTGCCCCCGCTTTATAATTCAGTTGGTTAGTCGCATTCCGTTTGAAGAAGTGAAACAATCAAAAAGATCATAAGCCAGATATTCGCTAAACATTAAAGAAACGATAACAAAGCAATATTAGGGACGTGCAAATCAGTATCGAAGCTGTCACGAAGAGTGGCTGGACGACACAAATCGTTTAAGTACCGGATAGTTGGTAATTTATATGTCGTTGGCAATAGGGGGAACTCAACACGGAACCATAACAAAACACGCATACACAGTGGCTACTGTGTCTATAGGTAGCGCGGCTAGTTACACCACGATCGGTTTTGTTGCTTCCCGTGAGCACTGCATGAAACAGCCAAGTTGAAACGCTGAGACAAAGAACGCGCCGGAGCCCGGAGCGCCAAGCGGCACAAGGAGGTGAATAGGTAAATGTTTGGAGAGGCAAGAGGGGAAGATTATGGCATGATACATATACTTGCTGACATGATGGCAACGATGATAGGTCTATGTTTTGCAGAAAACAGTTTGCATACATGGGTTAAAGCAGAAACAGCATATACAGCATATATTATATGGTGAAGCAAAACAAACACGTCAAAAGCAGTGACAAAATATGGACGCCGCAAGTAGAACTCACTTATTACGGAATTATTTTATTAAAGAAAGTGCTAATACTGGACGCAGCAAGATGCAATAAGCAGCAGCTTGTTTGAATGAAGAAAAAAAAAAAAAACGAGGCATGCAGTTGGTACCGATGTTCGCAACGTGCACAAGAAAGCTGATTGTTATGCCATATTTCTTACTTAGAATGAGATTCGTGATGGCCGTGAGCTTCACGAAGACGTGCTTCCTCCCCTGCGACCCTTTCCAGCTGAACTGCAGTGCAGCTTCATTTGTAAGTATGCCCTGCAGAAGAGTGCGCACGGCATGAGCGGTGTCCGTTCCTCCGTATCTGTAAAAAAAGTTCACCTGCACGAACCAGCGCATGTAGAGTTAAACCAGGCATCCAAATACGTGGTTATCGTGGTCTGTAAAAAATAATGGTCAGGATAAGAAATGTGATCGCTCTCGTTTTAAATGTTTTAACCACATAAAACAAATATATCTAGAAACAATGTTCTATGACAGAACGGCATATGGCTGCGGTAGTGTATGAATGACAAAATGAAAATCAACCAAATATTAAACATGAATACATAGTTTCTCTAAAAAGAAAACAGCATGTCACTCACCATCTGTTCCATGCGGGAGTCTGAAGCTAACTATTCCTCTAAGATACGCTTTAGAGCCGCCCAAGGAAACATGAGGACGGGAAGGATAGATTTACTGACTTGGCTCAGCATATCAATGAAAAAAAAAAAAAACATCCAGGCAGCGCGATAAATGAATACAACACATAGTTGCACAAACAAAATAGCACGCAGACTGCCACGAGACAAATGTATAGGTATACATAACGTCGAGACCGCAGTGACAAAGTATTACACGTAAACTACGAAAATGCAACAACAGAAGAATTGAGGAACAACTTACATATGGGCTATCCGCAGGGTTTCACATACGTGGCTTCTTGTCTGATGTTCCTAGATCTACTCTAGTCCACATGCAGAGATGTGCCACACACAATCCATTCTTACCTGCAATGCACCAGACGTATATCGTACAGGCATTTACAGTTTTGTTTTTTCATCTGTGGGAAGGAACGAAAGCAACTTCTAATTAATTATGACTTTTCCGCAATGACAACCAGACAAGCGTCTTACCTGATTTCTTCCCGAATGGTGATAACAGTTCCGAGCGTAGCAGGTCATTCGCACACTGTGCTTCAAATTAAGCAGTGTCGTTCCAGTGTTTCCTAGAGAAAAATTAAGAAAAATACAAGACGAAAAAATAATATTAGAAATATATGCATGAAAGTACGTCTCAGATTTCCCTGTCCCAACTCTCGTACGCTTGATCCGTTCTCATATAAAGCTTTTTTTTTTCTTTCTGTCAGAAAAAATAAGCACAAAAAACAAGGAGTTTATCATACGTTGCAAAACCATTTACGCAATACAAAGCGAGTTTTGTTCACTTGAAGAAGACAGTCATGCATTACACAACGTGAAATTAAAATGCCACTTACGAGTACGCATATCTTGAACGGCGAGATACGGCGGCTCCACTGCATGTAAAGGGCTTGCGCTGTTCTTGTCCATGTCATTTTTGTGTAGTTTGCGTTTATATGCGCAGTCCATGATAACAGAAATGCACCAACTAGTCTACCAAGAGACGCGGAACGAGCTGGCATCCAGAGCTAGCATTTGGCGGCAACTCACGCCCCCGCGCCATTTGGCGGGAACTCGCCTGCGCCCCTGCGAGCAGGTGGCGTTGGCCTGACGAAGAAAAAAATAGACAGCAAGGAAAGTCCCGCTTCGCTTTCTCGCCCCGTCCTCGCTTGTTGGGAACTGATGCTGACAGAGAGAATCGCCCGGCCCTGCTTTCCAAGAACCTCTTCATTCCTTCTGGGAGAGGGAGATGCGACAGCGCAAGACGACTTCGGTTCCCCACACTTTTCCTTTCTTTTCCTTTTTTTTTCAGGCGCTTCCTGTGAGCGCGTCGCCGTTCCCTTTTGGTGTGCGTGCTGTGCACGTGCGTGCGTGCGTGTAATGAAAATCTGCGTTCTATATTTTGCAGGGATTGTTAGCTCTATACGAATATGTATATAGCTTATGTAAACAGTAATTTTGACCTCTTCAATGCGTCGAACAGTAATTTGGGGGCTATGTACGTTAGCATGTAGGTTCTGTTTTCTTTTTTGGGAGTATTGTATAAATATTGTATAAACTTGTTTTGTTTCCTTTTGTACTTGCTCATTATTGTATACCTGTTATTACCGTGTGCAATTGTCTTTGTTTTAAAAGTCTCGCTGTAAAGGCTTTTCCAAGCGAAAGGGGGCTGTGGCTTTGTCAATCTGTATCTGACAGCTTTTTCTGCGCCTCCGCTGTCTGTACCTTTACAAGGCAGAAATAAATAATTTGAATTTTAATAAATATTTATCGTCAAAGCATCACGTCTATATGTGCACGAAGTTCGATAGGTGCATCCATGCATACACAGTCAATACGCTTTCCAGGGAGCTTTGCCCGAAAATGGTAGATATGCTTCACAGAAGACGGCGCTTGAAAAAACACTCATGATATACCATAAATTTATTAATTCTTAACTGCTTGATTGTTGAACGTCATTAGTTAATTGAGCAAAAATTGGAAGAACTTGATCTAACTCTAGTTCTTCCCAACCAAATCCACGTCGACAGCAGAAATGCTCCATTTTATGATTTACATTGATTGGCATGCAGCCTTAATTTTTCTTAGACGAATCGACAATAGCTACAAAAATTGCAGATTTTGACATCTCTTCACAATTCGGCTTCGTATAATCGCTTCTTTCACCCTCCCCAGTGAAAACATCTAACTGAAATGTTTCCTAGAACTGTACAGTCCACGAGTCGCCTGCGCTTAGATCGTTTAACGATTTTTGCTGTGCTGCGACAGGGCCGTTTACAATTAATACGCCGTTCGCGAACAATTTTGCTTGACTCTTTCCGCAGTTCAGATGACTATTACGAGAACTGTCTAATGCAATATCCACTTGATTAAATTTTGTTCCCCGTTAAATAGTTATTTTCTCGATAGTTTGACTACAAAAGAAGAAAGCAATAATGAACGACACAAGAGTGTTGCAAACATATCCGTTTTTGAAGTATTGAAATCTTGTGCTTTTTGGTAAAGCAAATGTAATGCTTACGCGATATGTCTTCTTCTTGCGACTTGCACACTGGTCTCCACGTACTCATGCTCTCACAATAGTGGTCGTTGCATGCGCACCCGCGTATATGGCAAAATAAATTTGATTCTGATTTCATTATTCACTCTAATTACTAGAGTTCGATCAGTCCAGAATAAAACACAGAACCATCCTTTAGCCGGAAAGTGATCTAACTGCCAGATGAACTGTCACTAACGTCTTTATGTGATGGTTGCTGTTTTTACCCGTGTGATGAACCGCCGTCATCGCTTTTGTATAGCTGGTATATATTCCATCATTATATATATTCGTCCGTCAACATTTGTTACGCAAAAGCAACAACAACAAAAAATTGCTGCCTCTCACTTCTTCAAAGCACTGCGCAGCTTGTCGGAACGCACTGGCGCGTGTGAACGCATGGCCTGAAGGCTCAATTTCAAAGTGTTGTGCAATTGCTGCCTGAACCACTCGTGAAGACCTTTCGTGACACATTACTTTATTATGCTCGCTTTTCTTGTGACCGATGACAAGACATTAAATTTAGCGGCCTCTGCAAGACTAAGCTGCATCAATACAGCTTCTTAAATATACGAATTGGCTCAGCAGCTGTCGGACAGTGTGCATGGTCCCTTGTGGCACGTCACTAAAAAACCAATTAAACACTTAGCGTATATGCACAAAATGACGCCACCACTAATATAACGTGAGAGGGGACTTTCAGTCTCACAAAAAAACTACATATATATATATATATATATATATATATATATATATATATATATATATATATATATATATATATATAACACGAAGTGATGCCGCAAGGAAACAGGAAACGACGTATAAAAGCGGGTGCTCGCAAGGCGCAATTTATTCCTCGTTACTGCAAACTGCCGTCGCAAAATGCCGTGAAAGGACGCGTGCCTGCACAATTACTCGTTGTTACTGCTAACTTCTTTGTCACCGTCGGCGATGACGGTTTCTGCCCCCCATGCGACCAAAGTTATTCGGCAGGCAGCACTTCAGAAATACCCGTAATGGAATCGAATACGGCGAAGGCACTGTGCGACGATTCTCCGGGCGACTTCGAAGGCCGCTCGCTTGGCGCGCCTGCACATCACCGCCGATCACAAGGTTTCGATTAATACGCCGTAACCATATTGATGCGGCACTAAGAGCGTTTTAAACCGGGAGGATAAAGGCGGCGCGAAATGAACAGTAAGAACTCCCAGCTCGCGCGCTCTTGCGCACGGTGAAATGTCAGCGTTAGATAAGGTAAAAGAAAAATAGCACACGTTATGTTCATGTCAGGAACCCGAATATAATGCGTTCCAAGGCTCGAAATTTCGGGGGAAAAACTCGCGCTATGTTCATGCAAATATTAAGTGCGTATCTCTCGTGTGTCGCCTCTTCTCTGGCTCACGCTGGTAGCAGCAAGTAAAGAACACCTCCTTTTATAGTAATGTTATTTCATTATTTCAATGATCAACTCACCAGCATTCAGGCACTCCAGCTACGTGTGTCTCTGTGTGTGTTCTACCCATTCGCTACATTATGTCATTAATTACAAATACTCATTTAGGCGCAAACCTCGTTTATGCATTATGGTATATGTCTTTATCAATTAGACGTCATTTCGGACGTTCGGTGGTCTCGATTTGTCACGTAAGTGCATCATAGCCCCATATAAAAACCAGAAAACATGTATATTCGAACGCGGAAACCGAAAGTTCGATCACGTCAAACGGCTTTTTTTTTTTTTTTTTCATATATGTGCCAGCTAGAAGAAGTGCGGGATGTCTACCGGACGTTCATATGTAAAATATCCACAATGAGACTTCCGACGGATGCGATTTCGTATATTGAGGCAGTACATGCATGAGTCATATATTGTAATGACGAAGCTTTATTTTAGATGAGAGCTATAGGTTACGTGGCCGCCTGCATGCAGCGCGCATCTGCCATTTGGGAAGTGGTGCCATTGTCGAGAAGGCCCTTCCTCTTGCGCAAGAGCGATATATGAAAGCGCTATATGTGAAAACGTATAAAGTTGACAGCAGCAATTGATGGACAAGAAAAAAGAAACCTATATAATATTGCCTAATGTAAGCAGTTACATGTTTTCAGCCAGAAGCTTATAACTTTATTAGGCAAAGCTGTATAGGTAAAACTATACTGATTAAAAAATATATTACAATTAAACTGTACATTTGTTGCGACGCACTATAGCATATGCATCCATGTTGATTCTTCCGCATGCAAGTGCTTTTGTGGTGCTGCCTTGGGTGCGTTTCTGAATTTCTCATCTTGGGCTCAGATAGATCGCACCGTTTATTCAAAATTTATTGACAACAGACACCGCTGGCTTCTCGGCCGCAAGCGCAGCCAACAGCGACCGAAAAGAAGTTTCCCGCGCTTCGCCTGCCTTCCCTGGTTGCGCACGTTTTGTATTTTTCTTTCTTCTTTTTCTTTCCCCTCCTAGCTCCAAACTGCGGTTACCCGGCCACGCTACTCGGCCTTGGGCTCGGTCCTCCCTTCTTGCCCGCATTCTTCCCCGCCTCTGGACTATTTTCCTTTACTTTCCCCCCCCCCCCCCCCCCTTAGTGCGAGTCGCCAGAGCCTACATCAGCTTGTCGTTGGAAGTAGGCATGCGCGTTTACATTGCTTGTTCGTTCGCGCTCAAATTTCGCAATGAGGTCGCATTCTTTCTTCTTGCATTTTTCACAGAGTGTTTAATTAGTATCTCTGCTTGCCACGGTTCATGCGAAAAAGACACCTCCTACCCAGTCGAACCGAACCAACTGCGAACGAACCAGTTTAAAAGCAACGCAAAGCGTTTCACCAATGCGGAGGAAAAAAAATGCCGCTTTTTAGCGAAACGTGAGTTGGAACCAAGCAGCAACACGAGCAAACTCATAGAAAAATAATTAAAAAAAAGGTCCAGAGTTGCAGTCTGGTGCTTCGGCAGTGTGCATCAGTTGTGGCAGCATGCAAAATGCTTGTTATTATTGCAGTTATCTACTTAGTGCAATACATTTTATGCTGTCTAACAAAAAAAAAAAAAAAATACGTGGAGCCAAAGTTCAGTCGGCAACTTAAGCCGGCCCGATGCATTGCCGGCTTGTCGCACCGACGAGCGTTTGGCGCGCTCGGCGTTCAGTCGTGCTCTGACGGAGGCCCAGCCCGCGCGGCCGGCCGCGTGCCGATGTAGCTGGAAGGAGACGTCGGGCCGACTGTTTTCGGAAGTCGGGTGGCCAGTGAAGCCGGCTGCCGACTATTTCCCAACAATCGGCCAATCATTGGCAGTCGGCTAGGGTTGCTTGGGCGTATACGGATGCCGAAGCGTCATTTTTTTATTTTGGTGTTGGTCAGTGACCTGCTTCATTTTCAACGACTACACGTGTTCTATCGTGCAAAGGCATCGCCAAGAAACTTAACATTCAGCTGACGCATATCAGTCGACTGGATATGGGCACGTCAGCTAGGCGTTACGTACAGCCACCCGTTTAGGTTCTAACATGCTTTTTAAGCTTCAATACTTCTTTAATAGTCTGCGCAACAGCGGTATGTGCTGTTGCAGACGCGTCAAAAATGAGAAATAAAAAGAAGGCAGTGCTGAAGAAAGAGAAAGAAGGAACGGAGGGTATACAGAACCTTTCTTCCAGTCCCACAAAGCTCGAACAGAACACAAGGCTCACTTATAAAAGCGGGTCGATGATAAACAGCAGAAGTCCTAGCTGTACATGATGTTTAAGTAACAATATTATTAAAATTACTTTAAAAAAAAGAAAAAAAAAACCCGTGCCGCCCCCGGGAGGGCTCGAACCTCCAACCTTTCGGTTAACAGCCGAACGCGCTAGCCGATTGCGCCACGGAGGCAGGACGTCCACGTTGAGTTAACAGGCCATGGAATTCGCGTAGTCGCATCGCTGCCTGCTGCAACATTTTGCGACTTTTTTGAGGCACGTTCGCAGTAACTATGCTTCATGCGTCGTGCAACATAATTAGGTGGGCAAACGTTTCCACGAACCGCAGGTTGCGTCCAATCGTCGTCGCTTGACACCGAAGGGGACTATAACTGTTGCGACGGGCATCGATATACCCGTCAACGAAACCGAAGTTAGTAAGACTGCGTTCTCAGGATTTTCACTTCACGCTTTGAAAAAAATAGGCAAAAAGGAAGTATCCCAACAACTCTCGGGCTTTAGACGGAAGAGTTTTTGTTTACGACCGTCGTTGCTTCGGCGATATACGACCGCCATTTCAATCTCGACTTGTGTAAAGCGTTGCGCGCTAGGTTGGTTCCACCATTTGCTAAATATTTTAGGTAACTCTTCATAAAAGCATTATTTAGGATAAAAGACATGTGCTACCGGTGCGAGGTAATGTAAAGTTTAGAAATGTCCACAAAGATTTTGTGAAAAATTGCATTGTTCTTGAGAAGAAAAAGCTTTAAAACTTGTGCAACGTGGTCGTATAGTTTAGATCAGGTCTCGTCGACTGTGATGTCCGGTTTAAGATCGTGCTTCATAGGATCATTTCTATAGTGCGATCGCCGAGACGCATCCGCGATCTCGGAACACACTCGACCACGATGAGGAGTCGAGGGTCTCCGCCTGAGCGCGAAGCCGGCATCGGAACTCAGGGTTCCGACCCGGGTTCCTGCCATTGATGACCGTTCCCTTGGGCTCTTGTGGCCGATGGGAGGGCGGTGACCCAGTCTGAGTGGCCGGGTGCAATTTTTTCAAGAATGCCAAAGAAAGAATTCGGATTTCAAGATATATACGTCAGAGCCATTCGGACGTCATGGAGGAGTGAGGTCATATGTCGAACGGCCGTACGATATTTAGAGCGCTTTGCAGGTTGTGGAAGAATATATGTGAAAACTCGCTAGGGCTTACTACGGGCTTTCATCGGTGAACAAGAAACCAGAGCAGGCGTTATTTTTTGATCGGGTAGACTGTGCGAAGGCTCAGTAGCCCTGGGTAAGTGGACCGTCTTGTGATGTGTGGTCACTAGGAGCGGGTACACAAATGACGTCATCATCATCATCATCATCAGCCTAGTTACGCCCACTGCAGGGCAAAGGCCTCTCCCATACTTCTCCAACTGCCCCGGTCATGTACTAATTGTGGCCATGTTGTCCCTGCAAACGTCTTAATGTCATCTGCCCACCTAACTTTCTGCCGCCCCCTGCTACGCTTCCCTTCTCTTGGAATCCAGTCCGTAGCTCTTAGTGACCATCGGTTATCTTCCCTCCTCATTACATGTCCGGCCCATGCCCATTTCTTTTTCTTGATTTCAACTAAGATGTCGTTTACCCGCGTTTGTTGCCTCACCCAATCTGCTCTTTTCTTATCCCTTAACGTTACACCCATCATTCTTCTTTCCATAGCTCGTTGCGTCGTTCTCAATTTCAGCAGAACCCTTTTCGTAAGCCTCCAGGTTTCTGCCCCATATGTGAGTACTGGTAACACACAGCTGTTGTACACTTTCCTTTTGAGGGATAGTGGCAACCTACTGTTCATGATTTGAGAATGCCTGCCAAACGCACCCCAACCCATTCTTATTCTTCTGGTTATTTCAGTCTCATGATCCGGATCCGTGGTCACTACCTGCCCTAAGTAGATGTATTCCCTTACCACTTCCAGTGTTTCGCTACCTATCGTAAACTGCTGTTCTCTTCCGAGACTGTTAAACAGTACTTTAGTTTTCTGCAGATTAATTTTCAGACCCACCCTTCTGCTTTGTCTCACCAGGTCAGTGAGCATGCATTGCAATTGGTCTCCTGAGTTACTAAGCAAGGCAATATCATCAGCGAATCGCAAGTTGCTAAGGTATTCTCCATCAAGTTTTATCCCCAATTCTTCCCACTCCAGGCCTCTGAATACCTCCTGTAAACATGCTGTGAATAGCATTGGAGATATCGTATCTCCCTGTCTGACGCCTTTCTTTATAGGGATTTTGTTGCTTTCTTTGTGGAGGACTACGGTGGCTGTGGAGCCGCTATAGATATCTTCCAGTATTTTTACATATGGCTCATCTACACCCTGATTCCGTAATGCCTCCATGACTGCTGAGGTTTCGACTGAATCAAACGCTTTCTCGTAATCAATGAAAGCTATATATAAGGGTTGGTTATATTCTGCACATTTCTCTATCACTTGATTGATAGTGTGAATATGGTCTATTGTTGAGTAGCCTTTACGGAATCCTGCCTGGTCCTTTGGTTGACAGAAGTCTAAGGTGTTCCTGATTCTATTTGCGATTACCTTAGTAAATACTTTGTAGGCAACGGACAGTAAGCTGATCGGTCTATAATTTTTCAAGTCTTTGGCGTCCCCTTTCTTATGGATTAGGATTATGTTAGCGTTCTTCCAAGATTCCGGTACGCTCGAGGTTATGAGGCATTGCGTATACAGGGTGGCCAGTTTCTCTAGAACAATCTGACCACCATCCTTCAACAAATCTGCTGTTACCTGATCCTCCCCAGCTGCCTTCCCCCTTTGCATAGCTCCTAAGGCTCCAAATACAAAACTCGCATTTGCTCACGCACTACGAAGCTTTATTTCCTGTCCCACGGTCTATTCTTGCAATCGCGCTCAGCACATTCGTAGTGGCGCCCCTTCGTTTCGAACGCTACGAGGTTAGTTACTCCAAGGTGGTGGCCATGGGGTAGGGCTGTGCAGCGCCGGCTCGGGTGGATGCTGGTCGTGTCGTCTGCTCCAATTGTAGTCGCAGACGCCCCTGCTGGTGGCAGTGGGGCCCCTTCGTTTTGAACGCTCCGTGGTTTAAAGTTACTCCGAGGTGGTGGCGATGGGGTAGGGCTGTGCAGCGCCGACTCGAACGGGTTTGGGCACGGGTGGATGCTGGTATGCTGGCCGTGTCGTCTGCTCCAATTGTAGTCGCAGACGCGCCTGCTGGTGGCACCGCCCGAGACTACCCTGCACCGCTCAAGCCCGCCGCTCTCGTAGACGGTCGGTGCTCCTGCCTCAATCTCTTGCGCGCCCTATGGAGACGGACGCGTTCCCTCGTGCTCAAAGTGGGTGGGCGAGGATTCTTCTGTCTCGCTGCCCGAACTTTTTCAGGCCATTTATGCACCCTACGGGTGGAACGCGGGGGCGCCATCTATCCGAACAACCGTCAAACTCCTGCAACAAATTACGCTCATGTAAAGTCCTATAACTCTCCATGAGGACTGGTGTGAGTGGGATGGATCATGCCTACTTGGGCAGACTGAACTCTCTCAAAAGCGACCATTCCTGCTCGGATCAACAAACGTACTGCCGAGCTTACCTGCGTGACAGCGTTGTCAGTTAGCTTATACATATAAAGAACCGCCAAGGCGCTTCCATAACACGTGATCAACTACTGCTTCACGACGTCAAGGCACAGTCACCCCCACAGGAAACGAAACCGAAACTGACTGTAGAAGAGCTATGACGACATCTGAGGCTCTCTGAGTCTTGCCAGAATTTTTTTTTTTAGTTCTTTAGGAACTTCATCTTACGCAAAAAAGGAAATGAAAGGTTCGAAACTTTGTTTTAATACTCGTTGGCGTCCTCTTAACTGGTAACATTGTAAACGCTTCAGCGCCTCGCAGAATCAGCTGCTTCTCAAAGTAATCCACTAAAGTTCAGCGTATAGTCTCGCAATAAATTCGAAAGCATTATTTGAAAGAATATTATTGCGGGATGCTGAGCTTCACTGGTTCACTCCCAGCTACGTCGCCCGCGTTTCGATGGAGGCGAAAAAAAAAAACGCCCGTGTACTTAGATTTAGGTACACGTTAAAAAAACCCAAGTGGTCAAAATTAATCGGGAGTCCCCCACTACGGCGTGCCTCATGATCAGATCGTGGTTCTGGCACGTAAAACTCGAGAATTCTTTTTTTTTTCTGAGTGTTACGAAATGAGTGCGAGATACAATTGGAGTAGCAAACGATAATCAGCCGAAAGTACTAGTTCGAGAGAAGTGAAGTCACACAAAAAGATATCTAAACTCACAAACTCAATTTTTTATAAGCTGAGTTTCATACTTTCATACAGCTGACGTCAGCATGTCAAACTTAGGCTTAAGTTTCACTGGAGATAACTCAGCAAAATAATTACATATTGAGATAATTACCGTGCTAGCTCATTTTATCTTAAAAAGTTACCGCGAAAACTATTTAACCTTACAAAGCCCAACGTATAATTTTTTTTTATAAACTTAGTTTGATACCTGGTTTCAGGGCGGGAAACTTACCTTTGAGCCCATAATTGGTTCACTGACACGCTGGTACGAAGTTTCTAGTGCGCATAGCTCAGCAAACCAACGACCAATTAGGATAATTACTGTACACCTCATTCCTTTCATGAAAGAGACAGATAAAAGTACACCAGTAAATAAATTTCACAAGCTGTTTATTAAGTATATATTTATATATATATAATTATCAAAACACCATTTTCTTCCATAACGGTGCAAATCTTCACTTGACTAGGTTGAACTGTTCACCAAACCACAGGTCTTGTACACAGTCATTTTTTTTTCTTCCACCGTTCCCGCAAGTACATGTGACAATGTTTGGCATGCAGTGTACAATTGTTTCGCGCTCGTCCTTACTTTTTTTTTGTAGCGTGTTTCTTGTTGTTCCTTCAGTTGGGAGAAAAATAGACACTGAACAAACAAACAAAAACAATTCGAAAGAAACATTCGCAGCTTCCTTGGAAAAAAAAGAAGAAAACTGCACAATATACTGTACAATTTCACACTTACGAACGGCCACGTGATCGACACCAGCGACGTAAAAGCATTGATACGCCACGTAAACCACATTGCAGCCGCCACAGCAGAGAGACACAATATTTGTTCCTTAATGCGACGATGTAAATATCTGCTAGCCTTACAGCAGGGACACATTATTTGTGATCGTCCGTGTGGTGCACGGCAATTCAGATTTCTGTTCCTTTCGTTTTCACTAAATGGGAGGATGCGTTAGACTGCTTTCTTCGCGTTGACCAAGAATTTGGCGTTGGCTTGGACGTTACTGCAATTTGCGCACACAAGTCTACAAGAAGCCAGGCTCTGCGTGTTCAGAGTGTCAGGAAGCAGCGCAAATTATTGGGGAACGAGACGTACAGGACGCGTCCTCGAGCCACCACCCCACCCCTGTCTACACCTTTGCCCAATTTTCCCAGTTTGCAAACCTGGTGCGCCAGCTAGCTTTAACTTCGAGCGCATGCGCAGTTACTGTGCCCGCCCCGCATGTCACCTCCCCTTTTTTCCCCTTTCTTTTGCGCGTGTAAAAGGCGGTGCAGCATAAAGGGGAGCATGCTTCCTCATAAGTGACACGCCAATATTACAATTTCCCGTTCAAGAAACAAAACTGACCTTGCCTTCATATCGAACGTTATAGAAGAGATGTTTGACGAGGCCGACCGTTCAAGACGAAAAAAAAGGAAAGATATATTTGGTATATGTATTAAGGATGCCAGGTTCTAGCTTCGACCCCGTAAGTACCCGTTGGCTGAATGCTAACGCGCGTTCTCCTCCTTCACATTGCATTTCCGGTTTGTTGTATTTCCGGTTTGGTGTGTGACCTTACTACTCTCAGACACACATTCCGAAAGTGAGCCAGTCCTGCTCGCAGCAGACATTCGCCAAGCGAACGCGACTACACAGCACCAGTACGAGCGAGCAGCGACAAAAAAAAGTTCGACAGTATAGCAGCACCACCTATTATTTGTGAGCAATCATTCAAACCAAAGCGGGGCCGCCGTGTAGAGAAACGGTTGCACTATAGCCTCCTCTTCGAGTTGTAAAGCCCCTTATACTTCGTAAAGTAGCGCCACGCTTTAAAGAATGCCGCCTCCTCCTCGCGCGCTCTGGCCGACGCCGCGTCGCTATTGACCTCATAGCATCCCGTGGGCCCTCGCGCCGTGCATCAGCGCCAATTTTGCTTGAGAAGCGTCTACGGAGTGGCGAGGAGCGAATGTTGGCGCCGTTGCTACGCTCGAGCAGTGTAGGCGGCGCCACGGTCGAGGAGAGAGTGTGACAGGGAGAAGAAACGAGGAGGAGTGAAGGCGGAGGAGTAGAGTGTCGCTACTTTACGAAGTTTAAGGGGTTTTGCGAGGCTCGGTTGAAAATGCCATCTGTTGCTGGAAGCGCGAAACGTTGCGCCGGAGGTGGCCCCAGTCTCCACGCGAGCGAGTGAATTAACCTCCCGGAATTACTGCCATCGGAGTGTTAAAGATAAAGCATTTAAACGAACACGGTGAATTACACTACTCAAGCGAACACTTACCAGCTGTTTTATTGCGGTGAAAAGGTAAATTACCAGCCACAACTAATGACGTCTGCGCATGCGTGAACCACTAGACATCACTGCCGTACTAGTTATGCAGCATGCCGCGATCTTGCGTGCATACGTTTTGCTCGATAACAAGGATGTTTAATACTGGTAATCTCCTCTTCCTGATTCTGTTCCCGGCGATGATACCATAAAGAGAGCTCATCCCGAACACCAAAATATGTCATGTTATAAAATATTCTGTGCACGAAAAAAAATATCAGGATCAATTCATTAGATGTGTCCTTTGGCTGTGGCCACTGTGTAGTAATTACGGCAGTGACATTTTATCGTTCACTGGAATAAAACGGTTAGCAGTCGAGAGCTTGTGTTTTGCGCTTAACTGTTGGTGTTTATGCGAGTTTTAGTTTCTTCGCTCTAATGCGAGTAATACGAATGCTTATAACCAGCTGGCCCGACGGAATAAGTTCTCCCAGAAACGCTCGTCGATGCGCATAACATAGCTTTACGACCGGTGGCTGTTAACAAACACTTTGCAACAGGCTGTAGAGAGAAGGCCACCTCCGCGTCGCGCGTCTGTCTTGAAGATGGGGGCTATAGTTTCGTTTTTCTGCAAGACGGCCCAGAGTCCGGCCGCTCTGCAGTTGCGCGTAGGCGCAGAACAGTACGGAAATTATCAAATCTCTCTCCTCGGCAATTAGGACAGAGAGGATTCGGTTGGTAGCTAGGCGAGACGTCTATGAAAACAGAGCAACGTGACAGACATACACGTCGATGCAGGCTGACAGCCAGCGTATAGGGAGCCGATTCGCGACTACACGGAAAGCATCTGCGATTTCGCAAACAAGTCTTCGTAGAAATGTGTTTTCGCACAGGGTGGACACGGAATTACGGTGACTGCGTCTCGTGTTACTGCCTTCACTCGACCATTTATTTCGATCAATTAACTTACGGGGAATATGCGCAGTCCTTGTCAAACGAAACGAAGCCACTGTACCCACGGCCATAGCCAATTCCGGGACGTCTGGTCAGCGTCCTGTTGCATCCCACAAGCTCACGAGTGTTGTGGAAGCAAGTGTAGAACATCTTTTTTCCTCACCCATCGAAACTATCAAGCGCCATGAATTTCATGAGTGCTACGCGAAGACGCGACCGGGAATCAGACACACTCGTGCCCTTACGTTCCTTTCGACAGAGGCTGTGCATGAGATCGCAACATTGTGATCTTTCGCTTTTCAGTGTCGCTGCTGAAAATGCACTGATGGTAAGTGCGATCTGGATTATCAATGCATTTAACCAGAGAAATTTAGGACATGTTTCTCGAAATTGGTGATAAGCACATGCTTTCTGCTAAAAGGATGTTACTTCATCACTTCTCGATATCAATTTTGCGTAAATGGAACGTTTTCACTAAAGTGTATACGAATAGCAAAGTTGTTCAGTGAAGCTTTGCCAATCAGATAACCTCACCCTGCAATAAGTAATGTCCGCCTGTTGAAGCAATCCGGCTTCTGTGATGTAAATGCGCTATCTAGCATAAGAAATATTTAGTGGGTGTGTTCCCACTAAAAAATTATCGCCTGTTACTGAACTTTGCGACAGTGTCGTTAGGATCGACGTGTGACCGATCTACAGCGCTGCGACTCTGCTGTGGACACTGACGAGGCCATCATGTTTGACGCCTTTTCTGCGCAGTAAGCATGCGCAGACGTAACACTTCGATGCACTGTTCTGCGCCTACACGATAAGAGCAAGCGTAGATAGCGCACTACGTGACAGTTCTAGAACACTAGGGACACCACAATGCGCGGTATGCCTACAGTACAACATCGCAAAAGAAAAACAAACAAGAAAATCTGAGCGATTAGCAATGCAATGCCAAAACCTTCCCACATGCTACACGTGACCGTCTATCAATGAGCTTCGGCGACACTTTTTTTCCTCTGTGAACAAGCCACAAACATAATACAACGAAATAATAATAAAGAGACACTACTACGCACGAAAGTCTAAAAAAGATTGAAAAGACAAAAAAAAAAATTCGAAATCATAATAAACAGCGACTTGTTAAAAATAGATTAAGTATCTATGGCGCAATAACTTAAGGTATAGTTGCGAATTTACAACCGGCGTCAAAAGTATACGGATCACGTGATCCGAGAGCAAAAAAAGCTGGATATTTCAGCAGCCTGGGCATGTGACCTGTTATTCAGACCTCGAGCCTGTACTAGTATATGCCAACACCATGGTGTTGTACGGTCCCAAACTGCACTGGAATTCGTTTTCTCTGATCTTGCGCCCGCAAAATTCTGACGCCGACTGTACGTAAAACTGGCGTAAGAGACACAAGGACAATCGAACAAAGGATAAACCTGCATAATAAGATCGTTGGCCAACAGCTTTTCATTGGATGATAAACACTCCTCCTACAAACAAAGCCAACTGCAAGTATACCCACAGCCGCACACTGAGCAAGATTGCATAAAGTCTTCCGGGAGAGGCTTCACTCGTTCAAACCGGTCCCGAAGAACGCAGCTTGTTAGTATCCACGTACCATAGGCATAAATTGAAACGCCAACTGAGAATAACTGATCAGAACGCATGTTAGGTGTAATCGCTCTGTAGTCTTTTCCTAAGCATAAAGTAGTTCCAACTCTTGTACGTTTAAGTGCCAGAATTAAGCGACTGTTACAAATGCAGGTGAAAGTGGAAACGGAACACCGCATTAATAGTAGTTTCGGAATCATTCACGTTTGAATTTATGCTGCTAGTACGTACAGCCACCAACGAAGCGTGACCTGGCCTCGCACAAGCGTTCGACATAAGCGCCCCCTACCGCATTTGTCATTGCGCGCACAGTGATAAAACACACAGTAAACAGTAAACAACGGTTTGGTGACGATGCCATAGCAAGCACAGTGCGTCACGAACATTTTGCACATCCAGAGCGGAACGACGCAGTTTGAGCTGTTGTCGCTTAGGTGCAACCCTTCTAACACCGTTGAAGAAATATACCGGTGGCGTGACTCTAGCGTCCGTCGTCAGGTTTGTTATGCGCAGTCAAGTTTTTCTTTGGTCAACGAGCAAAACGTCTCGTGCATTTTCGAGCCACAAATTGAAGATCGGAGCGTGAGGAACGGAACACTCCAAACTCGACAGCAGCGCCGCCATGTCTGGTCTCGAGGCAAAATGCAGATAATTTGGGTTTCCAAGATGGCGCTCTCAAAAAATAGTCTTCAAGCAGCCTCCCACACGAAACTACTCTAAGCGCTCGCGCTGTCAGGTGATGTAACATGCCGCATCGCGCATAATCTCGGTGGCAATCGTTTCGCGTTGGTTTCAACAGCGGAGAAACAGGAGGGAAAGAAGAAGCAGACGACAAACAGCCCTGTGTGTTGTCCAGATTACGACGTCTGCAACATGTGTCGTCTGCACTGCTTGTCGTCTGTACTGTGCAACGTCTCGGACATCTGTACGGTGTGTCGTCCCTTTTTACCTTCCGTTCCATTTCGTCACTGTTTCAATTTTAGGTACACGCAACTAAGCAATAACCCTGCAGGTTTCTTTGAGAACGCGCAGCCAATCACGCTTCAGATATGGCGGCCGCATGTTCCGTTCAGGTTTAATTCAATGCGACGGCGCTAAAGTATTGCAGTGTTACGAACAAAATCAAATACATATCGCACCTAAGCACAAATACCGCGTAAATTTTTAGTTTTTTAAGAACTGCGCATAAAACCCTGCTGACAGCTGCTAAAGCGCTAAAGTTTGTGTTGCACGAAAAAAAGAAATGCCTACACGTGAGTATCAGTGCATCTGTGGCCGTTTCGAATACATTCAACTTCATCTACGTCGGGAGCGGGGTCTCGATAGACAACGCGACAATAAATATGATATCGAAGTTTAGGTGTATCATTATATTGTTGTGTACCGTCGTCGTTTCAATACTAGTAGTTATGTACAGAAGAATAAGAAAGAAAACATCAACAACCATGTCAAAGCTCTTCGTAAAAAGTCGTGAACACATTTTGTTTCTTTCACCAGACAAAGTGAGCATGCTTTTGTCAAATATATACTGCAGCATCCGACACCAGTTCAACTCTCGACACTTCCCCGTACCCTTCCCCCCGTCGCACTTTGACGAAAGTGGTGCTTTCTTTTTTTTTTTTACAATAAAAAGCGTTAGTATTCCGTCGTTTGCAAAACACGACACGGAGCTTATCTGTGACACCGAACTTTTCTGTGACAGCAAACCAGAGCTGATTTGCAGAGACGTAGTCGAGCATTCGTGCTGTTCTAGACCCGGTTTTCCCAACTCACAAACACCGCACGACGAATGTTTTTTTTTTTTTTGCTCGTGTGCTCAGTGAAAGAGGATAGAATAAATATATGTACAACAACTAACACAGGATTTTTACCTGTGTTTCCCCTAGATCCCATTTTTTTTAAAGAGACTGGTACAGCAGGCGTCGTTACCACCGAAACTGGAAGTTAATGTAACTGAGATACTACACTGCGCACAGTAATAGTTATGGCAAATTACGGGTTAGTAGGGGTAGTTAGCTGCCAAAGAGGCCAGCAGCAGTCACAGAACCCAAGCAGCACAGGGTAATCGAAGTGTTTGTAATTGTAGGGCGCATTAACTTCACGTTTTTAACCAAGCACCAGATGACGTCAAAGGAAGCACGCGTAGAACGTAAGACGAATGAAAAAAACATAAAACTCGATACTTAAACCAGTGGTGCGTTGACGTCCTACCACTGAAATAATATTCTCCTAATTACCGTAGTTGACAATCCTCAAATAAATAATTTAAAAAGTGGGTAAATAAGAAAACAATGTAATTTGATTTAAAAAGAAGCCCCAGTATAGTCATTAATCAACAAAGCCGCTAAACAAGGATATACTGGGTCATATACATTTAATTAATTGTATACTGGTTCGCCATGCATCAGAAACCAAAGAAGCCGGACAAAAGGTTTGAATTAACGTCTGATTAAGGCCCGCCAACCATATACAAAAAAGAATAAAAAGGCAACTTGTAGCTATGTGCAAGCACGGCCTAATGAATTTGCAAATATAGCGGAATAAACAATAGCAAAATTAAACAACCATAAGAATACACAGAAAAACACTCAGGAAAAGGCTGTATTGCTGGGCCCAATATAGTCTCAATATTTCTTTTACTTTACAGGAAAAAAAAGTGGCCAATGTAACGTCTGTTTTAGCGAAATATTAATTCACGGGGCTACCACACAAGTCGCGCAGATAGGAATATATTGAAAATACATCAAGAAGAAGCATCTTGACATTCTGTGAGGTATGTTCAGTACTTCTTTTGAAATGAAAAATGTTGCCAATGTGGCTCCTGTTTCAATGAAACAATTTAGTCAATGAAAAATTTCGTGTCTATGGAAGCTTCAGTACAAACGAGTAGTTTCAATTCATCGAGCACGACTCTATAACCTCACAATTAAAACACTTCAAAATGTATTTCTGCGATCCCCCTGGTTGTGACACTCCGTGGACTCCTCGGCAGCTTACGCCACATACATAGGACGCTAATCAATAATTAACTCTGATAAGAAATACATTTCGAAGGCCTGAGAGAGGCATACAAAACACGCATACACACTGAAAGCATTTTCTTATCATTCTTTTTATCTAGCGCACGGTTCCGATAGTGCACACAACGATATACGACGACAGGTAGCGCGATAAGTGTCAGGTGACAGTGACGTCACACAGGTGCTTCGTGTGGGAGCTACGCGCTAGCTTTCTTTGCCGAAGCGACTCACTCACAACAGTCCTGATAAGAAAATACTGCGGATTTGAAGAAAAAAAAACACTCGAGATAACAATACACTCGCGATGCTACACGAATATTCTAAAATTCCGCGGGGTAACTGGAGAGGGTGGACGTTGGATCGAGCATGGTACAGGAGTGAAGCAACTCTCGTGGATACATCTATCACGAAAATAAATTCCGGCACTCTGCAACGGAAGAGATTTACTCGTACGACGAATCTGTCGGCTATAACGAAACACCCAGACGTAGAGCTTCGTACAAATAAAACGGCGCTGTTAGTGTAAAGTTATATCTGCGAGTATATACTGCACATTCCACCTGGAAGCCTTTATGTACGCATTCGCTTCTATAGTTAAACTTTCCTAGAAGCAGTTTCTTGGTTGTGTCATGCAGGAAATGGGCGTACGGGGTAACTGAATTTCAATCGAATGGCGGCAAGAAATATCACATCTGTTCCATCAAAACCAAGAAGAATAAAACGCCGTCTAAATTTCTTGGGGAGTTTTTCCTTCGGGCCATCTAATGACAAAGCTAGAATAAGTGCATTTATATTAAAACCGAAGACAAAAAGAGTTCAGTCTCACAACCTTTTGACACAGAAGCTGTGGCACTGGAATGTATATAATCCTGTTACGGTTCAAACATCAAACATCGCGGATAAATACTTGGCATATGTCGTTTTTTTTATAATTTCTTTGTGAGTAAATGTCGTGTTGATATGCTCGGAAGGGAAAAAAGATGGATACTACACAGGTTGTTATTCGCGCAGCACCTCCTGTAAGACTTGAGCAATAAATCATTCGTTAATGGCTTCGGTCTGCTAAAAGCTGATCTCCCCAGCGTCGGAAAGACTGACGTGCAAGCTACGAGTATATACCGTGGCGAAGACAGAAAAAGAAGTCTGCCTTGCAAGGTTGATCGCTGCACTAAAATAACGATAATGCTCACAGAGATGCAGATGAATAATCTTAATATCGAGAAATGACATGCACTTAAGGATTTTTCGTTCCGAGTATTTCAGTTTCAGGGATGTTTGACAAATTGTTGCACAAAGACCTACACGAACACTGCTGACCCACTTCATATTCACTGAGTAGCAGGGTTTGTCGCTTTTAGGACAGATGCCAAAAAGCAAAGCTTTTTGGATTTGAACGATACTTCTCATACTATTTCAAATTTGCAAACAATAATTGAAGATATACAACATGGCAGCGTGAGGTCTGTAGAATTTATACGGCAGTTTATCTGTATCTTACGCACGCGTGAGTATAAGGCGAATCGTATGACCTTCCATATGCTGTGAGACATCTCAAATGGTTCTACGTAAAATTCATCACCGGACATCATTCGGTGAGTTCTACGTTATCGGTATGAACCCAATGTCCATTTAACGAACGTAAGAAAGAGACAAACGCATCCTAAATCTTGTGAATTGATAGTCAACTAAAATATAACATATTTAAGTACATTGTATTTAAACGCCCTTAAATATCTACACTAGACTTGGAGAAACGAAATGACAAAAAAGGGTAAACAATTATTTTGAAAATGTTTTCCATCGTCACTTTCAATAGCTAAGCGTAAAGCGTTGTAAGGCTGACTTGAGGAGATAAAAGGTACAGAGCAAGGCTGTTGGAACTTCTTGTGCGACGAGTTCTCACATCGGCACCCAAAAAGAGAAAAGTGACCGTAACTATCCAGGTTAGCTGCAGTGTGGGGTATAACTGCTTATGACAGAATGATCGAAAATACTGCGTACCAACGTGCCTGGTTACATCAAGCTGTTCGTAACCACGTGGACACCGGGAAAATAACGGACATAAGTATATACAGTCATACAAGGTGCGCCACTTAGTTGCACAAAGCTGAACCAAGAGGAATTGCAGCAGGTTATAGTTGTGGTGCTTGCCAGTGCTGTACGCTCAGCCCTAAGGTTGAACTAGACACATCACGCTTAGCCTTGCTGGAGACTGGTGCGATGCCGAGCAAATGAAGACCTGTACGATATAAACGGACGCCTTATCTACGCGATTCTGCTCATGTGTCCATACGTGTGTGCAGTTTTCGAGTTATGTTCCCGTTTCCACTTTTTCAAGTTCGCGTGTCCCGTAATTTGGCGCAACGTCGATGAGAGATTTCGTTTTTTTGGCACAGTTATTGATTCGAAGGTTTCAATCTCCGCCGTCCTTGAGTAATTGTAAGATGACGCGTAATGAAATTATGCTACGACGATGTGACACCGCGAAGTCCGTCATGAAAAAATGCATCAAACCTACCGCATGCATAAGACTACACAACTAAACTATATATGGCTAAGGGCTACTCACAAGAAGACGAGTATACTTTGTGCAGAAAACAATCTACCGGAACACCGTAAGACGACTGCCCTACAAAATGAAATGTAATCTCCCCTCCCCTCGCCCGCGCTTGCACAACCGTAAACTGCGAAATAATTCGCGAGCTTCACTACGACTCCGCCCAAAGTCACAAATCTGAACATGAAGCTAGAGTGTTACAGCTGGAGAAACGCCCTGGGACTTCTAACGAAACCAGCGCATCGCGTGTCCAAGAACCGGCCTGCACGACGCTGTTCCTCACTCCTACTAGCCGGTACTGCAATGGCGTCGCATAGAAAATGAAACCACAACTCACGTAGCTGTACGCTTACGTTCGACGGCGTTCCATAGATTATCCTACTGATTCGGACATTTAGAAACTCTACTGAATGTGCACGTTGAACACTTTTATAAGCTGCTCTCTCGAGAGAGCCGTCACTGTTTGCGCTTTGTGAGTCACTGCCGTGTGCTAAGTACTGTGCGGATATGAAAATCTAATTCGCCCACTTCTATCTCATCGTTTATTATTTCAAGCCAGCAAGACACCGCTAAAGATTGAATACGCCGTGTACAAGAATTGGGTGCGATTGCTTGAACGCACTGGCACCACCGGACAGCCTCAAGAAATGTCGCAACTTTGAATCTTGCTCGGAAAGAACAAACATTCCTGCAGGCGAATGATCGAACGTATTATACCAGACGGTGAGGTCAACAACCGCGCTGCTCAGTTCAGTTTGCTTTCACAAAGACCAACGTTGCATGAAATTAGACCAAGAAATTATCTACGTGCTGGCTAGTTTGTTCGAGCAACCCTGCATGCAAGTCTCGGCTACGGTTGGGTTCAATGTGGCAGGGAACAACTGGCATTCCGGCGGAGAAATACTCGCGCAAATTCCGGCTACACCTGCGGGGTGAGTCAGCAGTATAGCTACATGTTTGACACGTAACATTGCACCGAGTATTGCACCTACCGAAAACAAAGCCCATCTATTCAATCCCGAATATAAAAAATGGCGATTTCAACTAGACCTTCTCTCGACTGTTGAAAATTGTGCACTGTTTAATGGCTCTTACGACCATCACTACGCAAGAACTTTGTTCATTACACCATGAAGACGTGGTCACGGGTATATGGCATGAATCTGTCTTTGAGTGGTATGGCTGAAGAAAGTAATGTTATCCGAAAATTGCATTCTGTGGACCTGACAGCTTTCTGGTCGTTTTAGCACGTCAACTACTCTACACGTCAGCAGCAATCTGATAATTTTCTACTCAGAGACACATTGAAATCTTGACACAGAGACCAGTGGCGTACTTAATGTACGCAGCAACTCCAAGCTCCGGGCGCCAACTTTTACAACGCTATGAATAAAAACTAATAAAAGCAGCATTAGCCATAACTTGTAGCCATATTTGCGACTCACCCCACAGACGACAATTAAGCAATACGCGATTGCATTCAGCAACCAACTGCTAAATAAAGTTTTTTTTGCCTTCTCTTTTTGTTACGTACGTAACGTGTTCTCTGTCATATTGAACCAGGCTGAACATGCCTTTTGGCGAAAGGCTCTAACCGCAGGGCACGTTGCCATTTTTATCATTCATAAAAGTAAAAAAAAGGTATTACTCGCAATCAGCGCACTATTTACATTTCGACGCACTCTTGGTTGAGAAGCACTTGCCGAGAAAGTTGAGCCACCAAGAGTACTGCGCTCACAAATTTCATTGCCGAAGAGCACTTTCGTCCCAGGAACGTAGGAAATACTTTAAGGTTAGTGCAACGAGAAAGTAAGCCGTATGGCCTTTCTCCGTTCGGGCACCGTCCCTATATTTCAAAACCTATATGTATATGCATTCCAGACTTCTACAAGGATGCTTCTTGAGCATAAAATTTGCAGTGGCAGTCACGTGCTAGTTGAAATAAGAAACAATTATTCGAGGCTAAATACGGCTGCGGAATTAGTGTCTGAAAAACGAAAGGTACCTCTAAACAGTGAGACTTCGAGTTTTGCGTTGTTGTGAACTACGTTTACCCAAGGACGCACAAGAAAGGAAGAGTATGAAAAGGCTTGAGATGAAAAATAATTTTGCCGGACGGGGCATATCTGAAAAAAAGAACGAAACTAGAACTAGAAACGTTCCTCTACTGAGCTGTTGCTATGGAAACCACAGCGTGAAAGAGAAACTTTAGAAGGACAACTTTTCGTTCTTGTGACACAAAATTATTCGGCGATGTTGTGTGTGTAGCTTGAGGAAGATCGGATGGTCGAGTCTTTTCATCTGGAGTATTTTTAGTTGATATTGTCTTACAAGATTTAAAAATAATTCAATTCCCCTTTCATTTGGAAGTATGCGATACGGAATTCTGGCCCCACTAAATTCTACTGACTTGAGAGTTGACACGCTCCTAGTGGCAAAGCGCAGAAGCAAAGCCTTTATAACGCGTGAGCCACAAACAATATAACATCACCTCAACACGAGCTAAACTGTAAAATATCTTAGACGATGCTGTGCAACAGAGTAAATTTTTTTTTCACGTGTGGAAGTTCATTTAGTAGGGCAGTGAAAGTTTTCTGCGCCTTCTATAAGGTCGACCATTTGAAACGTCATGCTGGCGTGGCGTGCGCCTACGGTACCTTTAGTAAAATGCTCGTTGATATTCGAATGACTGCGTATACAAGGGTAACTTTCCGGTGCTCGACTTCAGCGGTGTTTCTTTTGGAGACGCAGTAGAGGCACGCATTTAACTCGCAATTAATCGCCGTTACCTCTGATCACCTGTGCAGCTGATACACTTAGCAGCTTCCCCTCGCCCACGATGATCAAGAACGCTGACTTATTTCTGATCACAGAAACTCAGTGCCACGCGTTTTCTTCAGAAGGTATATTTGTATAGTCTCGTTATCTTGGAGTTCCGATCGTGAAGTTGTGACCTCCGCATACGTCCTGTGGGGATGGTCGTCGAGACCCTTTACAACTGGATGGCAGCAGTGGAATCAACCAACGCCTCATAACTGGTGGCAACGGTGGGGGTGGACCAGCACTTACATCTAACTGGATGTCAGTGCTAGGATGATCGACCGATTACTGTACTGCGCAAGCGCTGTACGGGACGTGTAATGTATCTGTTCGGGGCTCGACTCACTTGAGATAAAACAGTTGTCACTCGAAACTTAAGCCTAACGTAAGTGCTACAGTTACCTTACGTGCAGTGCCAAAACGTGGCTAGTAGTAGTAGCTCCGATGTCATCTTCTGATGTGTTTAAAACGAAAGTTGTTTGCAACTAACATGTGCACTCGCAAGCAAACGTTTGCAGACCAACGGTGCCACGAAAAGAATATTTTTGCTTCGTAGCCTGGCTACATCTACTAAAATCAACTGGTACAGCCTAAATATCCGTATTAGAGCTATGTAATGTCTTTCAGGAGTTTCAGGTTGCAGAGTAATACTTGGAAAAAAATGTTTTACCGATTCTGTAGTCTCCAAACATTTACTTGCCAGTGTACACAGTGTCGTTATACGACTCTTCTCGAAGAAATTTATGAGCAAGACATTCATCGTATTAGTATTTCATCACTGCCACAAGTTTCTAGGCCATGACGTAAGCAGAAAACAGTCAAACATCGAAGTATGTGCGTGCGCTACTGTCCTATGACGTCACCAAAAGTAGTAGTCAGAAGACTCGAATTCCACCAGTTAGCAGACTTTTACTTTCCTGCTCTGACTGGACATAAGGGGTTCTAACTACGCCCTTTCTGATTGGCTCAAACGCAAACACTGCAGAATTCTACAGTAACATCTCGGCATGAGGACAGCAGCAGCACGTCAAACCAAAGCTCTCAACGTGAACCATTGAAGTCGATCGAGTGGAATTTGAACATCGATTTCCCTTTAGTCAAGACATGCGCCAAACCCTCGACGGCATATTTGGACGCACACTCAAACTGAAACGAGAGGATGCAGCGCCGCCAGAGCAAGAAAAGTAGTGACAAATGACTGTACGCCACATATCCTCATAACCAATGATCTCGTACGATCGTATGAGATGGCATATACTGAACACATATGGTTGGTTAAACGAGATTACTGGACATGCGGTATATATGGCATATCAGATTTCATTGACAGGTCTATATCATGTACTGTGCCATGACCTCCCAGATCGCGGACACCTGCAGCCCTCTGCTGGATCTCAGAGGAGCGCGCTTACAAATTTTCTCCCACGCCAGAAGCTGCTGCGCATTCCGTCTGCTACGGCTCCACTGAAAGGCATGTTGCCGCCGACGAGAAGATAGGTACGTAGTTCGAATCCCTCGCGGTTATGTCCTGGGAGTTTTCTTTCTTTCGCTTCTTCGCTCAGCGACAGAAAGCTATTTCACTTTTTCCCCGCTTCTTACCTAGACTAACCCCACGATTACCCCTATTTACACATCTCGCAGGGTGTGTCGTATCCCCCCTAGGTCCTAGGTACTCCCATAGGTCAGCCCACAGGGTATGCTCGATTCGTGATTTTTGCGAGCCAGCCACGGTGGCTTGTGCTTGAGGTGTTTCCGTAAATCGGAGCCCCCCTCCAACGACCCGAAGTCGGCGACTGACCGGGTTTTTTTCTTTACACAGCACCGCAACGACATCGAAATCGGCGTCTCGCCCGCTCTTTGGAATCGTAGCCAACTGAATTCGTTGGAAACTGAGCAGTTTTGCGCGGAATAGTACATATATATGTATATACGCCGAACTGCTTGCTTGTGCCTCTGAAATTGCTTAGACAAAATCCTCGCCGACTAGCAATGGCGGAGGCGGTTTGTAGAGGATGCTGACTGGCCGGGTAGCCACGGGCGGCGGCGGCGGCGGCGGTGGTGGCGGCTCCGACCCCTGCGGAGTCGCGTCCTGCTGGCTGGTAGCGCCCGGCCCTTCCTGGGTGGCGGCGCTCGCATCGGCGCTGATATGCGGCGTGTGCCACATTCTCTCCGTGGGCTTTCGCTTCATCTGGAGCACGTTCGTGTAGTCTTTGATGAGGCCGGCGATCTGCAACGCCTGCAAAGTGAAAGTCGATTACACGCGAGTCCAAGACATGTTGATGTATTAGGGGGGAGGGGGGACCATGTACTCCTGTATAGCACTGATGTGCCTGCCGCATCAAACACACACCGCTGTAGTCTCTGAGGGCGCCACTCATGCGGGGCGAGAATAAGCTCATTTGGGGTAGGGTATAACGACAAAACCTTGGGTGCGATTCTGGACGTTGTCGAATTCACCGATCTGTCAGTTCTGATTGGCCCAGAAGGCTGCTACGGCATCTCTGATTGGCTCAAGATGCCACCGTTACAGAACTTACCAATCTGGCGGAATTCGACAATGTCCGGAATAGCACCCCTTACCACCGATAGGTATAGCCTAACAGCATAGAGTTTGCTATTAAAATCACCGGAGGGAGCTGTGGGGCTGTGATCACTCAGTTATTATGGGAATGACGGGAATAATAGATGGATTTGTCTAATATTTCTGTTTGTGGATTCAGATGTTCTTGTTTCGTTATTTAATGCGCTTTAGCCTTCTAAATTTCCAAGCAACCATGTGTTTTTCTCTTTCTATGCGTATGAATGCATTCGCAATGAGTGCGAATTATGGCGATCGTGTTTGTTTCCTTTCTTGTCCCGCCCTCGCGCAGTTCACCCAAAAGCGAACTGCCGTATATATAATGCGATGATATTCTGAAAATGCTAATTTCCCAAGTCGCAGAGCCGTTTGAAACCACAAGGATGAAGTTTAGGCAAAATCCGTGTATTACACAACATTCCCACGCTGGCTAAAACCGTCTCGTAGACACTAGCGCCAGATATCCCCCTAGTGAAAACTGTAGGAAACTTTATGACGGCACCAAAGGGGCGCAGCCAGTGCACGGCGACGGTTGTCTACGCTCTCGCAACAAGAGAGATCAAATGCATGGCACTGTGGCAGTGGGCCATTGGCCCACACGCTTTCCGGAGTTACTGGGCAGCCATTGTAAGAGTATAGGCCGTGGCCTAGAACTCCGCCTCTTTTACTTTCCGCCGTCCTGGCGTCACTTCATACGCCTTAGACAATGTAAGGCACGCACGTAACAGTATTGGGATACCTGTTATTGGCGGAATGACGAAAGTGTAAGCTTCTTCGAGTTCATTGAAATTTGTTGATTTTCAGGCAGTATTTGTAAAATAGTTTGAGGCATTATTCAACTTCCTACAATGAGTATCCAATTTTGCTTTCTCTCAAATGCAACAAACTTCATTGGAATCAATCCAGTGCAGCTGTCGTAATGACAGAATTTCCGCATTTCACATACCTCCGTTATAGATTTGGCCTTCTCTCAAATTTATAAGCCGAGAATCAAGACATTCATGATGCACACACGACGTGTGACAGTGTCACAAGGGAAGTTTGACAGGGCGCATACCTGATTGGTAGTGAATATGTACTTGGCACCCTTCTTGCCACCTCCAGTGACAATCATGAGACTGTTCAGGGATGGGCTGTAGTTTATGATGCTCTCGTATTCACAGGCACACAATACATTCTGAAAGACAAAAGAAAGTCGTGACCTTAGAACAGGACGCGGAAAGAGTGTCTTGCGTAGACTTAAAACTCTTCGAAGTCTCTCGGATACTTACACGATAAAGTATCACATACATGCTGAAATGTTTATCATTATTTTAACACTGCTCGCATAGTGCTTATACAGATGACATGGACACTAAAGATGAATATTAAGTCAAGCTGTATTAGCAAACTGCGCTTGCGCAATATCAAAACGTCCATAGCCTTGGCAAATCAGAAAATATAAAAAATACGAAAGACAGGTGGCGACGTCGTGCTGAAGTTCTCGAACCAGCTTGTTGTGACGTCATACGGCTTTTGACAGCACTCTCTTTCCAAGCACTCTCTTTAGCGGTTACACTGCATTCTAAAGGAACCAAGGACTCGACCTAGAACGTTCCGAGAACTCAAACTGGAGCCAAAACAACAAAACGGCCCAAATACGAGAAGAAAATACCTCGAAATCAGTGACGTCACAGTGACGTACAGGTGCCGAGGTTTTGGATGCGAATCTCAAGATGTAAAACTGCTCGGCCTTCACTTTGCAGGCGTAATTTATAAATTTCCACATAAAATGAACAAAACTAGGGTTTCGAAACAGTACTTTAAGAAAGTGCTCTTTTTTTTTCTCGTTCGCTGCTCCCAGGTAACCAAGCCATCAATTCAGTGCACTTTTTTCCCACATCCCACTGATGTGTATCCCGCACAAGCGCATTCCACTACATATCAACATTCTCTCTCTATCTCTCTCTCTCTCTTTGCGCACAGCCCGAGATTGGAATAACGTTCCTTCTAACATAGCCCTCGTCACCGACATTTTTCGTTTTGAAACAAAGTCACGCCAACCCCACCCTGCCCCGCCATTTTTTTTCTTTGCGGCCCACTCCTCATGTGATGTCCCGATTCTCGGGACATTTGAGCTATCATGAATGAATGAATGAATGAATGAATGAATAAATAAATAAATAAATAAGTTTACATAAATGCAGTACTGCTTTTCAGTGTTCGTTTGAGAAACGTTATCGAGTTTATTTATTTACAGTAGGGGAGGTGCTACATAAAGGAGGTTAATATGAGATTATACAGAAAAGGCACAGTATAAGTAACAATGAAAAATTATGCTAGCTTATTAATTTACACATCATAATAAAGAAAGAAATAGTGGTAGTTCAACATAGAAATCCAATCATGCACTTTTCAATACACAAGTTAGGAATGATAGATCAAAACATACACAGTTAACTTGCAAATATCGTATTTATACAACAAAAGAGTCACATGATATAATAACCGCAAGTTTCGTGGTTTAGCCGTAGTTAACTAAAGCATCTCTAAATTGAACAGGATTACTTATACAAACAGTAGATGCAGACAGATGCTGTTAACAACAATGAACCATCGCGAAGATGTCGTTCTCACCCTGGTGCGCAGCTCAAGCAAGTGCACGCCTGCCTGGTCCACAGCGAACCACAGTGTCTTGGGCCAGGACGATGTGTAGGATTGCTGCAAGTAAGTGAAATAAAGAAAAAAATAAGACCGATAAAGAACCACGAGCTCGGTGGTCCATGGTTCATCCGCTGAGATCGGAAGTGCGCGCACGCGCGTGAACCCGCCGCGGTTATGAAGAGAAACAGCCGAGTGAAGCGGCCTCTAAACTAAACGAACACTGACAGGTCCACGGCCATGCACTTGCGAGTTACGGACGCCCACGAATTTCATCGCTGAGGCTATATCGCCCAAGCTAAGTGGAAGAGCTTCTCACAACCGTCGATTCTTCACCACCATCACCATTCACCACCCAATCAATCTACCCCGCAGGCCAAAGGCCCTCGACCCCGAGATGTATTCAACTACCCCGCTTTGCATCAACTGAAACCGCTGTGGCCGTGCAAAACTTTTGCAATCCCGTGAAACCGCCGGATATTTTGCTTCCCTGCAGTGCATTTGGCATGGCTCGAAACCTAATTCCGTTATTGATAGACCTCTGCGCAATGTGCCTCTTAAAGACATACTTCAACCACATTTTGGATCGCGTAAAAGCCCTAGTTGAAGAATCTCATCAAATTCAGTGCAGTGGTTGCCGAGAAAAACGATTTCCCCTTTCCCACGTATTTAGAAGCCGCCGAGCTAGACCTTCTCTTAAAGGTGGTTAACAGGAAAACTACGCAACTACAAGTCCTGCTGCTCTGTCAAGATTGCTTTGGTGGTATTATATACTACTCATTTATAACAAATTTAGCCAAAATTGAAATTATGTTGCCGTTGGCCTTAAATATAAACTACTTTAGGTGAAATCTATGAAGAATTCAGTGCGAGCTACGCCCACAAAACCGCACTGAAACGGTCCCCTGCGCCTCTCTCTGCGCTCGAAAATGTAGCCTCCGAAAGACGCCCACACGGTGGTAGGCGGGATACTGAAAGTTTGCCTCTACCGTGACGTCACGTATGGCACATCTGTAATAGTTCTCCTAGGGTTGGAGAGCAGTGCACATCTTTGCCAAACAGTAGCGAACTGGGCGAGATTGTACCGGTTTGTTTTACAAAAAAAAAGGCGCGTGCAACGAGGGACGAGGCGAAAAAGTAAAACAGGACACGTGCCTTCTTGCCTTTTTTCCTCGTCGTACAATCCCTTCCCTAAATTTATAGGTCTGCCTCGGCATACCTAGGTTGTCACCAACTGTAGAGAGAGCCCCTCTGAGCTAGCTACACTCGCTAGGATTGTAGCGTTGAACGCTGCTGCAGGGGTCAGCTTACAATGGCAGCCTGCCCGGACTAGAAGGCCGTTAGCACCTTCTGCTGGGCAGCAGCTCTGACTGACGCCTTTGTAAGGCGATCCGGGGAGAGACCACGTGACAGCGGTTGATCGCAGGATTCGCGACTGGGTGCTGTTCTGGCGACCCTTTGACTATTCTCCTATCCGCATCAAGACCGAGCAGACTGTGCCCGCGTTAGGACAGAAGATGCCCACGTGACACTGACCGTGACCTCGAAGATGGTGGCCCGGTGCAGGGGCCACGACTGGAGCAAGGCGAGGAAGGCGCGTTTGCTCTCCTGCACATTCATGCCGGCCAAAGCCTGGTGTTGCGTCACCACGTGGTCGGCCGATATCATTTTGAGCAGCCGCATCGGAAGACACTGGGCCATCACTTTTCTGCAAGCAGAGAAAGAGAGAGAGAGATTCACGTCCACTCGTCTGGGCGTCGCCACCGCTTCGGTCTCGGTGGTCGTAAAATCTCGGCATCTCTCCACGCTCCATGACTCCAAACTATAATGAAAATCTGCCCTTCTCGTTGTCCATCCGGTCACTAGGTACAGGCGTTAAGCCTTCACTTCGCAGCAACAGTCGCGACCGGAAGTTCGAGCAAAACCTTCCCGTCTCACGACCGTCTCTTTCGCCTTCACATAAACGTCTCAGAATAGTGCCATGCATGTGTTTGCAGTTTGCTGGTTGCTTTGACAGAATTATTATTGTTATGGCTCTCGCCTCAGTCGCGAATTCGCTAGCGGTCGCAATTAGTGCTTGCAATGGTCCGTGAGACCTCTTGTATGAAGCCTATTATGTGTCATATGAGCCTCTGAGATGTGTTATCAAGCAAAAGTTATTTGCGATGGCAAATTATACTTTGTGTTTGCACTCATTTGTACCATCTTTTCTGAAGCAGTTTGTGTGCCATGTCAAATAATGCGAAAGTCAGAATTAGGCGGAAGAAGAGGTCAAAGTGCGCATTAAAATCTCGGCGGCAACAGCAGCAATTGAAGAAACACTACAAACCGTGCAGACAAAATTAATTTGCAGAGTAATGGTGAAAGACCCAAAAGCAGAAGTGACTTGCCTATAGTCAACAATTGCCTCTCGGAAGTCCCCGTAGTCCAGTTGAGCCTTGAGGGCGCACAGGGTGACCTGGTAGCACCAACAACAAAATCACATGAAGAAAAGAGGGCCGCGTTAGCAGCAAACAGCTGCTCCAGCTAGGACAATGGGTAAGTCTCTGCAGCGCTCGCCAAAAGATGACGTTTGGTGCTTATTCAACAACTTGCACACGACTTAAAAGTTGAACTGTTTATTTGTCGTTCATTTTGATTATTTGTCCCCTTACTCTATCTAGACGGTAAATTAACGTGTGAAAGGGTCACGACAGTCCTCCACATAACAATTTTAAACGTGCCCGGACTTCTACAAGAAGTAAATCGAGCTCCTTATGTAAGAGGAAACAGGTCGGCTATCGTAAAAGTATGCAACCACATGTTGCCCGGCAAAGTAAGGGGGAAAGGGAAAGAGAAAGAGAAATTCTATGGAAGGAGAGAGGCAGAAGAAAACGAAACTAAGCAACGATACACAACTCGACTCGATACTTTGATTTCACTGACTAGGTTTACAAGAACACGACGTGTGTGGGTCGAGTCAGAAATCGAATGACCGAGCGCGACGTGACCGCGTTTACATCAACTCACTTCCGACGAGTCTGGACAACGGCGACACGCAGCGTCGAGCCGAGACATCAACACGTTCGCACCGGGCTTCCGGTTCCCGTATGCCGTCTACAACGGCTCGCCTTCATTGGTTTTTATCGTTACGATTAGATTGCACTGCACGGTGCCTTGTCGTAGCCGTGTCCTGATACCATTACCCGCTGCCGGTGCATAAATTGTGACGTCGCAGTGGTCCCGCGCAAGTTTCAGCACTGGCGGGTCCGACCCGTCCGCGTTTACGCGCATGCTTCAAGCGTGTCGGGCTGGGTCAACATATACCCCATGCAGTCGGGCTGACTCAGCTCGACTTGACGCTCGTTCAGCCCGAGCGGCTAGCGTTTTTACGAACTCGACAGGCCAATTCCAACCCGACAAGCCGACTCGACCTGCTTCTGTCGGGTCCTTGCAAACGCCATTAAATGGCGAAGATTTGAGTCCGAATTGTCATCTGGCGTCATAAATAACTTACACTCGAATAATAATGATATCTAGAATTTGAAAGGAAGCCGGTTGATTGGACATACAAGGAGTCGAGGGCTTGACGTTGCCTTGATAGTGGGTGAGTTGACTCGTTCAAGTCGTCACTTCATGGTGCTTTAACTCCTTGGTTCAGAATCAAAGAGCCATGACAGGGATTTTCCATATTTTCCATTACAAAACTCTTCCTTCACTGTAAACTCTCTATACCGTTTAGTAAAGTTTAAAGTCGTGATCGACTGATTGTACAAAGCAGCAACTGACGTAGCATGGACTCCTCCCCCCCCCCCTCCCCAACCACGACCGGAAAGAAGTGCTGTCTCAAGCTCGGACTTTATATTCCAGGAATCCGTGCCAGAGTCGAGTCGCCAGCATTGGGCGACTTTCCGCTATCTTAGGATGAAAACCCTATTTGCAGAAACAATGTTCTTGCGAAAGTGTCCACTCACGGCTTCATGTTCCGTCACCGGGAACCTGTCCAGGCGGATGTTGTAGACAAGCTGATGGAATAGCAGCTCTTCCTCCACGGGATCACTCAAGTCTATGTAGGCGTCAAGCAGTAGGTGTTTCTGCGAGAGGGCAGGAGCGCGGAATGCGATGATTCAGTACAATGTTTCTGTTTGCAAAAGAACCTCCCGCATCCTGTCTATACCGGCAACTAAGAAGAAGGTATTGAGGCATGCGAGATCAGTTGCGGTAGCAGCATACCTTGAAAAGGAAGTACTGTTGCTTGTTGGCTTTCGCGGTGCCCTGCTGGCTTTGAGCCCAGCGTTCCCACTTGGACATTGCGTCGGCCATCTTCTCCTCAGGCAGCATGGCTCGCTCTAGGAAATAAAAAAGAAAATATCAGAAAAGCAGGCGTTGGATGTACCTTATAAGTCACAACTGCCAGGTAACTTTTTTGTGAAAAGAGCATTATCAAAATTTTGTATGGCAGATAGCCCAATTTCAGCTCGTCAGCTGGGTTGCTTGAAGGGGGAGTAGATTACTTCAACCACGAATATACGCGGTAACAATTTTTTATTAAGCATTCACTTCATGTGATAAAACGACAGCGGATATGTGCGACCCAGCAGGATCAAAACCCAATTCCCAGCTAAGCTGTTTCTTTCAAAGAAGTTGACGACGACGATATATGTAGGATGGCGGTGACATATTGTTGGTTCTGGAACAACCGCGCTTCACTGTTCCTTGAATTTGCCAGTTTTATTAACCTTTAACTACGACTGCGCTAATTATCCCACGACCATGAAACATTTCATACCTGATCGTCAGTTCCTCAGATATATAAATACTATGTAGTTTCAACATATTTCTCTTAGGCTGCTCACAAGAACGATTGAAATTGTGCACTGAGCATTACAAATGCCACGTGCACATTACGGACGCTCAAACTTGGCACCCTTGAACATTAGTGCTTTGGCAGTGAAGAAACACACAGATGGAGGAACGTACCGGTCGGTCCGATGACCTCGTAGATGGCATATCCTTCGGCTGTCGGCCTTAGGTTGATGCGCGCTTTGAGCATGGTCAGCATCTGCGCAAGTGTATGACGGACAGTACAATAAGATCGAATAAAGTTGGTTCTACACACCAAAGGAAGATGAGTTGGCAAAAAAAGGGCCCTCCAAGCCTTGACAATTCACGCGCGCTGCGTTACCGACTACAGTCTGCTGCATACAAAATGTTTCCAATCGACGGCGAATGGCGGCGAAACTTGGGGGATCTTTATAGATGATGGCCTTGACGGAACAGAACCGGACGGGGCTTAGGAAATGGGCTTAATTGTTTGTTTTTTAGTTCGACCTGCGAAACGTAATCTAGACCGTGTAAAGGGCACAACACCACGATACCACGACAAGACACATCGAATATACGTATATGGCGCTGTGCTTCCGTGCGTTCTACGTATCTTTTGGTGTTCTTGTGCTTTAATTTTTCGACGCTGTACATCGTTTTTGGCAAGAGAAAGCGAAATGAAACCGATCAACAGATCCTGAACGGCCGAGAAAGATGTAAGGGTTGCTGCTTGGTGCGTGAGCTCGAAGATGTCTTGCAAACGTGTGCGACCAAGAAAGAGTACGTAAAAGAAGAGGTAGTTGTCGGAAGGACACATGGCTCTACAGCATTGCGTACTCTGTACTACTACTAATACTACTACTACTACTACTACTACTACTACTACTACTACTGCTGCTGCTACTACTATTTGCGTTGCGTGCACGATTTCGCTGGTTCTACCAAGACTAATACTTCTGGTGCACGTTCTACGCCGAGCGTTCCGCGGATCGAATGAATTCCCACACATATATACAAGCGGGCCCGCTCGCTCACCTCTCCAGCCGACACGCAGGGGTCGAAGTCGACGTTCTGCACCTGGCCGTCGAGGAAGTGCACCTTGGATCGGCAGGGGTGTCGCCGCGTGGTGCACGAGACCTCGTCTCGGGACGGGGGCCACCGCCGGCCGCGGGTCTCCAGGGTGCGCATCAGGCACTGCGCATGCGCGCGAGAGCGAGGGAACGGAGGATCATAGACGGGCAGCAACACAGCGAGAAACGCATGCGTAAAGAAACAACATCCGATCGTAAAGCTGCCGGTCGTACCAGGCGGACGTCCAACAATATACGTCCGAGTCACCGGCAAGTTCTGACAATTCGGGCAGCCACTTGTCCGACACGTCGTGCAATATGTGTTGGAGAGATGTTCGTATAACTTACTAGCCGCGGTTGGCCTTCGGAAAGAGAACAACGTGTTTCAAAAAGGAGCGTGCAAAAAAATGCGCAGAAGAGATACGACGTTTGAGTCTAGCGCGCATACGTGGTCGAGCGCCAGAGCCCGAGGACATTTCGCACTAAACAAATGCGCGCTTCCCGATATGGGCGAGTTGGTTTAGGTCCATGGCGTGGAATTTCTGCAGCGCTAAGCACTGAATTGCGGAAAGAAAGGTAAAAAAAGGATGAAGGAAGAAGGATTGCAAAAGGACAACGCGAGCGCTCGTGTTGCCTTCTTGCAATCCTTCTTCCTTCGTCCTTTTTGACCTTTCTTTCCGCACTTAAGTGCTTAGCGCTGCAGAAATTTCACGCCATAACCCCGAAGGTGGTACGCCTTTGCAGCCAACCCTCGATCGCCAGCCCAAGCTCAAAGTGTCAACCAGGCACGCATACCTTCAGCGCGAACTGCGCGAACTGGCCCTCCTCGGTGACGACGTCCATGGCGCAGTGCCGCAGATGCGCGTGCAGGTATCCCAGAATGCGTCGGTCCGTCGGCGCTGCCACGCTGCACAGCAGCGACAGCAGCTGCCAGTGGCGCACGTTCACGCGGCTGTTGGGGTCTGCACGGACGGCAGCAGACGATGACGTCCGTTGCTCCGATCATTGTCTCTTTATTGGCATTTACGCATGCAGTTCGCCTCGTTAGCCCAGCCTGCTTACCTGGGTGGTCAGTGGTCTGCTTGATCAGCTGTATGAAGAGTTCGTTGAGCAGTACTTCGCGTGCCATGCAGCACTCGATGATGGACTGCGCCAGCTGGATCAGATCCCGCTGGCCGTGCCACTCGGTGTCCTCTGCACAGTAGACAAGACTCGCCGGATGACGATGCCGATCGCGGACGGACTGGAGTGTTGTCATTCCGCGAAGGAAAAGAAAAAAATTACGAGAAGGACAGAAGCCACGCCGCTCACCTTCTTCGAGAAGTCCGGAGAAGATGAGTATGGAGGTGAAGACCTTGATGGCTGTGCTCTCCCCCTGTGCTTCGGCCATGACCAGGAAGCTCTGCCCGATGGGTGTCTTGCTGAAGGCCCAGTAGGTATGCTGGTACGACTTGTAGCCTTCCGAGCTGTACTCCTGGCGGAGCTTGTCCAGTCGATTCCTGTTCAGCCTGCATTCGGGAAGGCGTACGGGGCATCTCAAAGAAAAAGCCTTGAGTGTTACCCGCCAAAACAACGGTTGGTGGTCCGACCACGACAACCTCCACGGCCGGCACGTTGAGGATGGGGCAGCTCCTCCTAATGGGAAGGGTTCCCATGTTCTCGCACGTGGTTAGCCACGTTTTGCCGCGGCAAACTCTATGGACTCCCTTATCTCATTCCCTCTGAGGAGCTTCTCAGGTGGCCTGCTCGATGCATTAGTTGCAAAAAAAAGAAAGAAAGGAACGCTTGCAAGCGTAATGCTTTGCAGTGTACACGCGGTTGTCGGCCATTGCTTCGTCGAGCTTGATCCGGACCGCGGTCATTCAGCAGGAAGGCGTACACGGCGACGGCGATGGACGGAGTGCCGAGGTATATTGCCGTCGGTATACCCCGCATTCACAGGGTCAACGATTATCATACCAAGCGAAAGCCTTGTATAAAATATGGAGACCTGAACGCTCTTACGACCGGAGTTCATTTCAGCCAGTGCGCAAGTGGGGCCTCTATTGCTCCCGCCAACAATGCTCTGGATAAAGGGCAGCGCCTTTGTCCTCAACCTTCGACATATACGGATCACCACCGCAGCACTGCCGCGCAATGCTAGTTGAGCTCCTGTCACACAAGGTCTGGGCCACGTATACCTTGACAACCGTCATACGTCTGTTGGCAAACACAAGCCTGACCGGCCATGTAGCGCGTGTGTGGAACCCACATGTGGGATCCAAAAGTAACAGGAAAAATAAGAATTCAATTATAGATGTATACACAGAAGCACAACGCAATTTTCGAAGAAAATTTACGCAGGGTGACGCGGTATTCTTTTGGCTAACGACTCTTTTTATTCACGGGGAAGTTAAATTTGCGACTGCTAAATGTAACCACGAGATTGACATAGACAATTAGGAGTGGATGTTTTAAAGTCGCATAAGTATTTGAATACTACGCTTGAGTATAGTGGCACGTGCCGCCGTCGCGTTACAAATGAGAATCCACTCATCAGCATCATCAACGTCATATCACAAACTAGTGACACATCTGGAGCGTCATTTGTTGTTGGTATATATGTATACTATTCTGATAATAACACTTTACTTTTGGAAAGAAAAGGTCCCGTGTCCTTCTGCACACCATATGTGAAAACAACTCTCGCTATTCAGTAATTCACTTGTAGAATTACTGTCACTTTAGGAGTGCACTGCAGCCAATGTCCTCTGTTTGCGACATGGGCTCACCTCCTCAGGGTGCTCCTGAAGAGTCCAAGCGTGGCCACCTCGGGCTTGTTGAGCAGGCCGCTATCCACCAGGGTGCGCCGGCAGTTCATCACTTCCTGGTGCAGCTTCACCCGGTCTTCGAAAGCCAGGCGGCCCTATAATATGTGACCATCGAAAATCGAGGGAAAGGGAAAAAGAAAACTGCAGAAGCCATCGAAGATTGTTGTCACAAAGTAATCGAATAGCTTATGCCCGGAGGTCAAGCGGACACACTGGCAGTGCTTCTGAAGTACACTGCTGACATCGATAACGCGGTGGCACAAATTATCGCCCACGTGTCTTCGTAGAACGACGGCAGCGCGACAACGACGGCGGAATGACGACGGCGGCACGTCAACTGTAGTGCGCCTGCGCTTTCTTCGTCGCTCGTTTACACTACGGAGGCCAAACTGCACTCCGGCCATCCGCTGCAAGATCGCGCGAATCCGACGCACTGCGGTCAGTCGGTCTAAGCGAAGCTGTGCGCTGAGCCAGCAAGACGAAAACGGCGCATCTCGATACGAGACGCGCCGTGGACTTCAGCGACGACGAACGTGCCGTCACCGAAGGAACTCGTATATGTCAGGCGGAGAAATGCGACGAACCGCCACGACCGACCTCGTCATCTTTAACTTCAGACACTACCAGCCCTGGCTCGTGGACCGTGCTTGCCTAGGGATGTAGGCCAGGGGGCTCCCGGACGTCTATAGGGGCCCAACCACATTTAAATAGATCCAATAAAGTTTTATCCATCCATCCATCCATCCATCCATCCATCCATCCATCCATCCATCCATCCATCCATCCACTACTCAGCCCTCGCGCGACGCCCAGTCCTGCGGCGAGCGTCGGCGTCCCTCGTGACGGAGCGAACGAGCACAGCGAAGGATGAAGGAGCGAACGCGGAGCGCAGCGGGGGGTATGAAAGACGGATCAGCGAAGAGAGCGCGAGGAGGAAAGCGGAGGAGGAGGACATGGCGAAAGTGGGAGAAGAAAAGCGTAGTGCCGCGCAAGACGGGCTCTGCGGCGACGATGGCTACTAGATGGCGCCAGTGTAGCGCGCGTCGTCTGGGAGGTCTGTCTGCGGTGGCGGCGCTTCGCTCCGTTTGCAACGTGTCGCGCGAGACAGATTGTCCGCGCCAGTCAATATATCGCGAAATTAACACACGTATATAGCTGCGCTCAAATTTCGCATTAGGGAGTATCGTAATCGTCGGTGAATTTTTTTCCCAGGGTCTGCGTTGGGCTTCATTTCTAGCTGGAGTACCTGGATTGTGAACTAGTGTTTTTGTGTCCCCACTGGTAAACTACTCGCGGGAATTCGTTTTTGAGCGCTTTTGCATTTCTACGGCGCTAATCTCACAATAGCGTTAGTCTTTATATTGCACGTTGCAACAAAATAGTAGCTGGCGTCTCTGCGAGGCGTCAACGTCTCACGTATACAGTTATTAACAAAAATTAAGCCCATTCAGACATTATTGGTGTGCTCCACATTTAAGGGATCTTTGAACATGAACAGCGTGCTTCGACCCACCTCCATTTACGATTTCATTTCCACATCATTTTCTGCAATCATTACGGTCATTAGCTTTACGCTTGCATAACATTCACTTCAACATTCGTGCAAACATACACGAAAGGTTCGCCTAATAACGACTCTCATGTTAGCCTACGATATACGCCGACATTTTCTGACGGTCTCCGCGTGTTCGTTTCAAGAAGGGACGCGTTGCCCACCTTGACGTTGAGCTCGTACGAGGGCTTCATGCGGGCGGCCAGGGGCGGCCAGTAGCTGGCCACCAGCGACGCCACCTCCTGGTGCTGGGGCGTCTCGAACAGGTAGCACTTGTGCAGGTCCGGCACGCTCTTGGACAGCGTGACGGTGACCAGGCGGTCCTCATCGTTGACCAGCACGGACTCGAGGTCCGAGTAGCGGTACGCGTTCAGGATGGCCTTGCTGTCCGCGTTCACCAGCAGTACGCCCTCGCAGCTGATGCCCAGCAGCAACTGGTGGTCTGCGCGCGGCGTACACACACAAGCGAGGTGGCGTTAGCTCGTCAGTCGACCGCCCATTTCCCCGATTGTATAGGCCAACGTGTAGTAATTAGGCCACGTTGTATTAACCGACCGTCTATTGCGATTTCGGTACACCACTGGTCTGCACAAGAGAAGAACAGCTGGGTTCTCATGCTGGCACGAAATCTACTCGGGTACTCTGTGAACGAACTAAGAAGACTGCATGTGTTCTATAAGCACGAACCCCGGAATTCCTGCATGTCTTGAAAAGGTGGTTCGTGAGCTTAGGCATGCCTTCACCAAATCTACGCGCCCGCTGTTCTCGTAATTGACGACGACGGTGAGCATATGGCGTAAGACCTGTGCCGCGACTGGAGACCGCAAAGGATGGCTTGCACACGTACGCCCCTGGAGGTGTATACAAGATGTACAAGAGGCCATGCGTAGCGGAGGGATCCGTGCTAGTCCTGATCATCTGTGGCTCTTCAAACGTGTGCCTGAATTTATAGACGCACAAACGCGTTTCGCGTTCCTCCGACACATCTAAATACTGCCTCCGCGACCGGGAGTCGAACCCTAGACCTCGTGCTCAGCAGCAGCAGCAGCAGCACGCCGTCGCCACTGGGCCACCACGCCAGGTTTCCCGAATTACACAGTCAAGTGACGGTCAATACAGTCATTAGCACCAAAAGATTTACAAGGACGACGTGCTTACGACGTTTCCGAAGAAAAGGCACAAGAAGGTTGTAAAAACAAAATGAGTATACACTAGTAGTCGTTGCTCCGAAGTACAATAAAAAGAAAACGAAGCGAACAGATCATTGTAGGTTGGTCATCGCGAAAGTAAAGACGCAGCAAGCTTAGTTGCGCGTGATCGTGTAACTGCATGTACGAAATCACTACTTGTTGTTGGGATAGTTGGTTCACGCATTTAGCGATGTGTTAGGACGCGAACTAGGGATAAAAGAAAAAAAAACACGACAGACAAAGGAAAAAGCATCTATTTGAAGGGGACCGGTTCACTTTTATATGAAAGGAGCCAAGGTGCGTTGATAGATTCACGCATCGCAAACGGACAAGGAACTTGAAATTGCAGGAAAAAAAAATACATGCCTATTCAAACGCAATAAAAGGCACTCATACGCTCTTTCCTGTGTGTGTCGTACTTCCCAATTCGCGTTCTAACACATCGCTAAAATGCAGCTAAAGACGTCCTTTCATTTTATTTGTTCAGGTATTTGTCTGTACTTTCACTGAGGCAATATTTCAAAAAATTGCAAATATGTGACCGCTTTTTTTATTGCCTAACCAGCCATGAGTCCCCACCTTTATAAGACTTCTGAAAATGTACTTTCTTCAACGACGTGGGTACATTCACATTTTAATTTATTTAAAATATTTTAACCACAACAGAAAGAGTTACCAAAATGTTGTTAATGTTATTTAACAAGGACTGATTCCCTCGAGGGCCGAAATTTATATGCGACACCATTTCTTTGGCTACCTCTCATGTGAAACTTCGTCGTCTCGCGCCGATCAA